>NC_088220.1:87136930-87201930 GCF_036934945.1 Oncorhynchus masou masou | reverse complement strand
ACATAGCTGCCACTCTCTGTCACATAGCTGCCACTCTCTGTCACATAGCTGCCACTCTCTGTCACATAGCTGCCACTCTCTGTCACATAGCTGCCACTCTCTGTCACATAGCTGCCACTCTCTCTGTCACATAGCTGCCACTCTCTCTGTCACATAGCTGCCACTCTCTCTGTCACATAGCTGCCACTCTCTGTCACATAGCTGCCACTCTCTGTCACATAGCTGCCACTCTCTGTCACATAGCTGCCACTCTCTGTCACATAGCTGCCACTCTCTCTGTCACATAGCTGCCACTCTCTCTGTCACATAGCTGCCACTCTCTCTGTCACATAGCTGCCACTCTCTGTCACATAGCTGCCACTCTCTGTCACATAGCTGCCACTCTCTCTGTCACATAGCTGCCACTCTCTCTGTCACATAGCTGCCACTCTCTCTGTCACATAGCTGCCACTCTCTCTGTCACATAGCTGCCACTCTCTCTGTCACATAGCTGCCACTCTCTCTGTCACATAGCTGCCACTCTCTCTGTCACATAGCTGCCACTCTCTCTGTCACATAGCTGCCACTCTCTCTGTCACATAGCTGCCACTCTCAGTCACATAGCTGCCACTCTCTCTGTCACATAGCTGCCACTCTCTCTGTCACATAGCTGCCACTCTCTCTGTCACATAGCTGCCACTCTCTCTGTCACATAGCTGCCACTCTCAGTCACATAGCTGCCACTCTCAGTCACATAGCTGCCACTCTCTCTGTCACATAGCTGCCACTCTCTCTGTCACATAGCTGCCACTCTCTCAGTCACATAGCTGCCACTCTCAGTCACATAGCTGCCACTCTCTCAGTCACATAGCTGCCACTCTCTCAGTCACATAGCTGCCACTCTCTCTGTCACATAGCTGCCTCTCTCTGTCACATAGCTGCCACTCTCTGTCACATAGCTGCCACTCTCTCTGTCACATAGCTGCCACTCTCTCTGTCACATAGCTGCCACTCTCTCTGTCACATAGCTGCCACTCTCTCTGTCACATAGCTGCCACTCTCTCTGTCACATAGCTGCCACTCTCTCTGTCACATAGCTGCCACTCTCTCTGTCACATAGCTGCCACTCTCTCTGTCACATAGCTGCCACTCTCTCTGTCACATAGCTGCCACTCTCTCTGTCACATAGCTGCCACTCTCTCTGTCACATAGCTGCCACTCTCTGTCACATAGCTGCCACTCTCTCTGTCACATAGCTGCCACTCTCTCAGTCACATAGCTGCCACTCTCTCTGTCACATAGCTGCCACTCTCTCTGTCACATAGCTGCCACTCTCAGTCACATAGCTGCCACTCTCTCTGTCACATAGCTGCCACTCTCTCTGTCACATAGCTGCCACTCTCAGTCACATAGCTGCCACTCTCTCTGTCACATAGCTGCCACTCTCTGTCACATAGCTGCCACTCTCTGTCACATAGCTGCCACTCTCTCTGTCACATAGCTGCCACTCTCTCTGTCACATAGCTGCCACTCTCTCTGTCACATAGCTGCCACTCTCTCTGTCACATAGCTGCCACTCTCTGTCACATAGCTGCCACTCTCTGTCACATAGCTGCCACTCTCTCTGTCACATAGCTGCCACTCTCAGTCACATAGCTGCCACTCTCTCTGTCACATAGCTGCCACTCTCTCTGTCACATAGCTGCCACTCTCTCTGTCACATAGCTGCCACTCTCTCTGTCACATAGCTTCCACTCTCTCAGTCACATAGCTGCCACTCTCTCTGTCACATAGCTGCCACTCTCTCTGTCACATAGCTGCCACTCTCTCTGTCACATAGCTGCCACTCTCTCTGTCACATAGCTGCCACTCTCAGTCACATAGCTGCCACTCTCTCTGTCACATAGCTGCCACTCTCTCAGTCACATAGCTGCCACTCTCTCTGTCACATAGCTGCCACTCTCTCAGTCACATAGCTGCCACTCTCTCTGTCACATAGCTGCCACTCTCTCTGTCACATAGCTGCCACTCTCTCTGTCACATAGCTGCCACTCTCTCAGTCACATAGCTGCCACTCTCTCTGTCACATAGCTGCCACTCTCAGTCACATAGCTGCCACTCTCAGTCACATAGCTGCCACTCTCTCAGTCACATAGCTGCCACTCTCTCTGTCACATAGCTGCCACTCTCTCTGTCACATAGCTGCCACTCTCTCAGTCACATAGCTGCCACTCTCTCTGTCACATAGCTGCCACTCTCTCTGTCACATAGCTGCCACTCTCTCAGTCACATAGCTGCCACTCTCTCTGTCACATAGCTGCCACTCTCAGTCACATAGCTGCCACTCTCAGTCACATAGCTGCCACTCTCTCTGTCACATAGCTGCCACTCTCTCTGTCACATAGCTGCCACTCTCTCTGTCACATAGCTGCCACTCTCTCTGTCACATAGCTGCCACTCTCTCAGTCACATAGCTGCCACTCTCTCAGTCACATAGCTGCCACTCTCTCTGTCACATAGCTGCCACTCTCTCTGTCACATAGCTGCCACTCTCTCTGTCACATAGCTGCCACTCTCTCTGTCACATAGCTGCCACTCTCTCTGTCACATAGCTGCCACTCTCTCTGTCACATAGCTGCCACTCTCTCTGTCACATAGCTGCCACTCTCTCTGTCACATAGCTGCCACTCTCTCTGTCACATAGCTGCCACTCTCTCTGTCACATAGCTGCCACTCTCTCTGTCACATAGCTGCCACTCTCTCAGTCACATAGCTGCCACTCTCTGTCACATAGCTGCCACTCTCTCTGTCACATAGCTGCCACTCTCTCAGTCACATAGCTGCCACTCTCTCTGTCACATAGCTGCCACTCTCAGTCACATAGCTGCCACTCTCTGTCACATAGCTGCCACTCTCAGTCACATAGCTGCCACTCTCAGTCACATAGCTGCCACTCTCAGTCACATAGCTGCCACTCTCTCAGTCACATAGCTGCCACTCTCTCAGTCACATAGCTGCCACTCTCTCTGTCACATAGCTGCCACTCTCTCTGTCACATAGCTGCCACTCTCTCTGTCACATAGCTGCCACTCTCTGTCACATAGCTGCCACTCTCTCTGTCACATAGCTGCCACTCTCAGTCACATAGCTGCCACTCTCTCTGTCACATAGCTGCCACTCTCTCTGTCACATAGCTGCCACTCTCTCAGTCACATAGCTGCCACTCTCTCTGTCACATAGCTGCCACTCTCTCAGTCACATAGCTGCCACTCTCTCAGTCACATAGCTGCCACTCTCTCAGTCACATAGCTGCCACTCTCTCAGTCACATAGCTGCCACTCTCTCAGTCACATAGCTGCCACTCTCTCAGTCACATAGCTGCCACTCTCTCTGTCACATAGCTGCCACTCTCTCAGTCACATAGCTGCCACTCTCTCTGTCACATAGCTGCCACTCTCTCTGTCACATAGCTGCCACTCTCTCTGTCACATAGCTGCCACTCTCTCTGTCACATAGTCCACTCTCTCATCAGCTGCCACTCTCTCTGTCACATAGCTGCCACTCTCTCTGTCACATAGCTGCCACTCTCTCTGTCACATAGCTGCCACTCTCTCTGTCACATAGCTGCCACTCTCTCTGTCACATAGCTGCCACTCTCTCAGTCACATAGCTGCCACTCTCTCTGTCACATAGCTGCCACTCTCTCAGTCACATAGCTGCCACTCTCTCTGTCACATAGCTGCCACTCTCTCACATGTCACATAGCTGCCACTCTCTGTCACATAGCTGCCACTCTCTCAGTCACATAGCTGCCACTCTCTCAGTCACATAGCTGCCACTCTCAGTCACATAGCTGCCACTCTCTGTCACATAGCTGCCACTCTCAGTCACATAGCTGCCACTCTCAGTCACATAGCTGCCACTCTCTCAGTCACATAGCTGCCACATAGCTGCCACTCTCTCAGTCACATAGCTGCCACTCTCTCAGTCACATAGCTGCCACTCTCTCTGTCACATAGCTGCCACTCTCTGTCACATAGCTGCCACTCTCTCTGTCACATAGCTGCCACTCTCTCTGTCACATAGCTGCCACTCTCTCTGTCACATAGCTGCCACTCTCTCTGTCACATAGCTGCCACTCTCTCTGTCACATAGCTGCCACTCTCTCAGTCACATAGCTGCCACTCTCTCTGTCACATAGCTGCCACTCTCTCAGTCACATAGCTGCCACTCTCTCAGTCACATAGCTGCCACTCTCTCAGTCACATAGCTGCCACTCTCTCAGTCACATAGCTGCCACTCTCTCAGTCACATAGCTGCCACTCTCTCAGTCACATAGCTGCCACTCTCTCAGTCACATAGCTGCCACTCTCTCTGTCACATAGCTGCCACTCTCTCTGTCACATAGCTGCCACTCTCTCTGTCACATAGCTGCCACTCTCTCACATGTCACATAGCTGCCACTCTCTCTGTCACATAGCTGCCACTCTCTCTGTCTCTGTCACATAGCTGCCACTCTCTCTGTCACATAGCTGCCACTCTCTCTGTCACATAGCTGCCACTCTCTCAGTCACATAGCTGCCACTCTCTCTGTCACATAGCTGCCACTCTCTCTGTCACATAGCTGCCACTCTCTCTGTCACATAGCTGCCACTCTCTCAGTCACATAGCTGCCACTCTCTCTGTCACATAGCTGCCACTCTCTCTGTCACATAGCTGCCACTCTCTCAGTCACATAGCTGCCACTCTCTCAGTCACATAGCTGCCACTCTCTGTCACATAGCTGCCACTCTGTCACATAGCTGCCACTCTCTCAGTCACATAGCTGCCACTCTCTCTGTCACATAGCTGCCACTCTCTCTGTCACATAGCTGCCACTCTCTCAGACACATAGCTGCCACTCTCTCTGTCACATAGCTGCCACTCTCTCTGTCACATAGCTGCCACTGCTCTCTCTGTCACATAGCTGCCACTCTCTCTGTCACATAGCTGCCACTCTCTCTGTCACATAGCTGCCACTCTCTCTGTCACATAGCTGCCACTCTCTCTGTCACATAGCTGCCACTCTCTCAGTCACATAGCTGCCACTCTCTCTGTCACATAGCTGCCACTCTCAGTCACATAGCTGCCACTCTCTCTGTCACATAGCTGCCACTCTCTCACATGTCACATAGCTGCCACTCTCTCAGTCACATAGCTGCCACTCTCTCTGTCACATAGCTGCCACTCTCTCTGTCACATAGCTGCCACTCTCTCTGTCACATAGCTGCCACTCTCTCTGTCACATAGCTGCCACTCTCTCTGTCACATAGCTGCCACTCTCTCAGTCACATAGCTGCCACTCTCTCAGTCACATAGCTGCCACTCTCTCTGTCACATAGCTGCCACTCTCTCTGTCACATAGCTGCCACTCTCTCAGTCACATAGCTGCCACTCTCTCTGTCACATAGCTGCCACTCTCTCTGTCACATAGCTGCCACTCTCTCTGTCACATAGCTGCCACTCTCAGTCACATAGCTGTCTGTCACATAGCTGCCACTCTCTCTGTCACATAGCAGCCACTCTCTCAGTCACAGAGCTGCCACTCTCTCTGTCACATAGCTGCCACTCTCTCAGTCACATAGCTGCCACTCTCTCTGTCACATAGCTGCCACTCTCTCAGTCACATAGCTGCCACTCTCTCACATGTCACATAGCTGCCACTCTCTCAGTCACATAGCTGCCACTCTCTCAGTCACATAGCTGCCACTCTCTCTGTCACATAGCTGCCACTCTGTCACATAGCTGTCACATAGCTGCCACTCTCTCAGTCACATAGCTGCCACTCTCTCAGTCACATAGCTGCCACTCTCTCAGTCACATAGCTGCCACTCTCTCTGTCACATAGCTGCCACTCTCAGTCACATAGCTGCCACTCTCTCAGTCACATAGCTGCCACTCTCTCTGTCACATAGCTGCCACTCTCTCTGTCACATAGCTGCCACTCTCTCTGTCACATAGCTGCCACTCTCTCAGTCACATAGCTGCCACTCTCTCTGTCACATAGCTGCCACTCTCTCTGTCACATAGCTGCCACTCTCTCAGTCACATAGCTGCCACTCTCTCTGTCACATAGCTGCCACTCTCTCAGTCACATAGCTGCCACTCTCTCTGTCACATAGCTGCCACTCTCAGTCACATAGCTGCCACTCTCTCTGTCACATAGCTGCCACTCTCTCAGTCACATAGCTGCCACTCTCTCAGTCACATAGCTGCCACTCTCTCAGTCACATAGCTGCCACTCTCTGTCACATAGCTGCCACTCTCTCTGTCACATAGTCCACTCTCTGTCACATAGCTGCCACTCTCTCAGTCACATAGCTGCCACTCTCAGTCACATAGCTGCCACTCTCTCTGTCACATAGCTGCCACTCTCAGTCACATAGCTGCCACTCTCAGTCACATAGCTGTCACATAGCTGCCACTCTCTCAGTCACATAGCTGCCACTCTCTCTGTCACATAGCTGCCACTCTCTCTGTCACATAGCTGCCACTCTCTCTGTCACATAGCTGCCACTCTCTGTCACATAGCTGCCACTCTCTCAGTCACATAGCTGCCACTCTCTCAGTCACATAGCTGCCACTCTCAGTCACATAGCTGCCACTCTCTGTCACATAGCTGCCACTCTCTCTGTCACATAGCTGCCACTCTCAGTCACATAGCTGCCACTCTCTCTGTCACATAGCTGCCACTCTCTCTGTCACATAGCTGCCACTCTCTGTCACATAGCTGCCACTCTCTCTGTCACATAGCTGCCACTCTCAGTCACATAGCTGCCACTCTCAGTCACATAGCTGCCACTCTCTCTGTCACATAGCTGCCACTCTCTCTGTCACATAGCTGCCACTCTCTCTGTCACATAGCTGCCACTCTCTCAGTCACATAGCTGCCACTCTCTCTGTCACATAGCTGCCACTCTCTGTCACATAGCTGCCACTCTCTCTGTCACATAGCTGCCACTCTCTCTGTCACATAGCTGCCACTCTCTGTCACATAGCTGCCACTCTCTCTGTCACATAGCTGCCACTCTCTGTCACATAGCTGCCACTCTCTCTGTCACATAGCTGCCACTCAGTCACATAGCTGCCACTCTCTCTGTCACATAGCTGCCACTCTCTCTGTCACATAGCTGCCACTCTCTCTGTCACATAGCTGCCACTCTCTCTGTCACATAGCTGCCACTCTCTCTGTCACATAGCTGCCACTCTCTCTGTCACATAGCTGCCACTCTCTCTGTCACATAGCTGCCACTCTCTCTGTCACATAGCTGCCACTCTCTCAGTCACATAGCTGCCACTCTCTCTGTCACATAGCTGCCACTCTCTCTGTCACATAGCTGCCACTCTCTCTGTCACATAGCTGCCACTCTCTCTGTCACATAGCTGCCACTCTCTCAGTCACATAGCTGCCACTCTCTCTGTCACATAGCTGCCACTCTCTCAGTCACATAGCTGCCACTCTCTCTGTCACATAGCTGCCACTCTCTCTGTCACATAGCTGCCACTCTCTGTCACATAGCTGCCACTCTCTCAGTCACATAGCTGCCACTCTCTCTGTCACATAGCTGCCACTCTCTCAGTCACATAGCTGCCACTCTCTCTGTCACATAGCTGCCACTCTCTCTGTCACATAGCTGCCACTCTCTCAGTCACATAGCTGCCACTCTCTCTGTCACATAGCTGCCACTCTCTCTGTCACATAGCTGCCACTCTCTCTGTCACATAGCTGCCACTCTCTGTCACATAGCTGCCACTCTCTCAGTCACATAGCTGCCACTCTCTCAGTCACATAGCTGCCACTCTCTCTGTCACATAGCTGCCACTCTCAGTCACATAGCTGCCACTCTCTCTGTCACATAGCTGCCACTCTCTCTGTCACATAGCTGCCACTCTCTGTCACATAGCTGCCACTCTCTCAGTCACATAGCTTCCACTCTCTCAGTCACATAGCTGCCACTCTCTCTGTCACATAGCTGCCACTCTCTCAGTCACATAGCTGCCACTCTCTCAGTCACATAGCTGCCACTCTCTCTGTCACATAGCTGCCACTCTCTCTGTCACATAGCTGCCACTCTCAGTCACATAGCTGCCACTCTCTCTGTCACATAGCTGCCACTCTCTCTGTCACATAGCTGCCACTCTCAGTCACATAGCTGCCACTCTCTCTGTCACATAGCTGCCACTCTCTCTGTCACATAGCTGCCACTCTCAGTCACATAGCTGCCACTCTCTCAGTCACATAGCTGCCACTCTCTCAGTCACATAGCTGCCACTCTCTCTGTCACATAGCTGCCACTCTCTCTGTCACATAGCTGCCACTCTCTCTGTCACATAGCTGCCACTCTCAGTCACATAGCTGCCACTCTCTCAGTCACATAGCTGCCACTCTGTCACATAGCTGCCACTCTCTCTGTCACATAGCTGCCACTCTCTGTCACATAGCTGCCACTCTCTCTGTCACATAGCTGCCACTCTCTCTGTCACATAGCTGCCACTCTCTCAGTCACATAGCTGCCACTCTCTCAGTCACATAGCTGCCACTCTCTCTGTCACATAGCTGCCACTCTCTCTGTCACATAGCTGCCACTCTCTCAGTCACATAGCTGCCACTCTCTCAGTCACATAGCTGCCACTCTCAGTCACATAGCTGCCACTCTCAGTCACATAGCTGCCACTCTCAGTCACATAGCTGCCACTCTCAGTCACATAGCTGCCACTCTCAGTCACATAGCTGCCACTCTCAGTCACATAGCTGCCACTCTCAGTCACATAGCTGCCACTCTCAGTCACATAGCTGCCACTCTCTGTCACATAGCTGCCACTCTCAGTCACATAGCTGCCACTCTCAGTCACATAGCTGCCACTCTCAGTCACATAGCTGCCACTCTCTGTCACATAGCTGCCACTCTCTGTCACATAGCTGCCACTCTCAGTCACATAGCTGCCACTCTCAGTCACATAGCTGCCACTCTCAGTCACATAGCTGCCACTCTCAGTCACATAGCTGCCACTCTCTCTGTCACATAGCTGCCACTCTCTCAGTCACATAGCTGCCACTCTCAGTCACATAGCTGCCACTCTCTCTGTCACATAGCTGCCACTCTCTCAGTCACATAGCTGCCACTCTCTCAGTCACATAGCTGCCACTCTCAGTCACATAGCTGCCACTCTCTCAGTCACATAGCTGCCACTCTCAGTCACATAGCTGCCACTCTCTCAGTCACATAGCTGCCACTCTCTCAGTCACATAGCTGCCACTCTCTCTGTCACATAGCTGCCACTCTCTCAGTCACATAGCTGCCACTCTCAGTCACATAGCTGCCACTCTCTCAGTCACATAGCTGCCACTCTCTCAGTCACATAGCTGCCACTCTCTCAGTCACATAGCTGCCACTCTCTCAGTCACATAGCTGCCACTCTCTCAGTCACATAGCTGCCACTCTCTCTGTCACATAGCTGCCACTCTCTCTGTCACATAGCTGCCACTCTCTCAGTCACATAGCTGCCACTCTCAGTCACATAGCTGCCACTCTCTCAGTCACATAGCTGCCACTCTCTCAGTCACATAGCTGCCACTCTCTCAGTCACATAGCTGCCACTCTCTCTGTCACATAGCTGCCACTCTCTCTGTCACATAGCTGCCACTCTCTCAGTCACATAGCTGCCACTCTCTCAGTCACATAGCTGCCACTCTCTCAGTCACATAGCTGCCACTCTCTCTGTCACATAGCTGCCACTCTCTCTGTCACATAGCTGCCACTCTCAGTCACATAGCTGCCACTCTCTCTGTCACATAGCTGCCACTCTCTCTGTCACATAGCTTCCACTCTCTCAGTCACATAGCTGCCACTCTCTCAGTCACATAGCTGCCACTCTCTCTGTCACATAGCTGCCACTCTCTCTGTCACATAGCTGCCACTCTCTCTGTCACATAGCTGCCACTCTCAGTCACATAGCTGCCACTCTCAGTCACATAGCTGCCACTCTCTCTGTCACATAGCTGCCACTCTCTCTGTCACATAGCTGCCACTCTCTCTGTCACATAGCTGCCACTCTCTCTGTCACATAGCTGCCACTCTCTCTGTCACATAGCTGCCACTCTCAGTCACATAGCTGCCACTCTCTGTCACATAGCTGCCACTCTCTGTCACATAGCTGCCACTCTCAGTCACATAGCTGCCACTCTCAGTCACATAGCTGCCACTCTCAGTCACATAGCTGCCACTCTCAGTCACATAGCTGCCACTCTCTCTGTCACATAGCTGCCACTCTCAGTCACATAGCTGCCACTCTCTCTGTCACATAGCTGCCACTCTCTCTGTCACATAGCTGCCACTCTCTCAGTCACATAGCTGCCACTCTCTCAGTCACATAGCTGCCACTCTCTCTGTCACATAGCTGCCACTCTCTCTGTCACATAGCTGCCACTCTCTCTGTCACATAGCTGCCACTCTCTCTGTCACATAGCTGCCACTCTCTCTGTCACATAGCTGCCACTCTCTCTGTCACATAGCTGCCACTCTCTCTGTCACATAGCTGCCACTCTCTCTGTCACATAGCTGCCACTCTCTCTGTCACATAGCTGCCACTCTCTCTGTCACATAGCTGCCACTCTCTCTGTCACATAGCTGCCACTCTCTCTGTCACATAGCTGCCACTCTCTCTGTCACATAGCTGCCACTCTCTCTGTCACATAGCTGCCACTCTCTCTGTCACATAGCTGCCACACTCTCTGTCACATAGCTGCCACTCTCTCTGTCACATAGCTGCCACTCTCTCTGTCACATAGCTGCCACTCTCTCAGTCACATAGCTGCCACTCTCTCAGTCACATAGCTGCCACTCTCTCTGTCACATAGCTGCCACTCTCAGTCACATAGCTGCCACTCTCTCTGTCACATAGCTGCCACTCTCTCTGTCACATAGCTGCCACTCTCTCTGTCACATAGCTGCCACTCTCTCTGTCACATAGCTGCCACTCTCTCAGTCACATAGCTGCCACTCTCTGTCACATAGCTGCCACTCTCTCAGTCACATAGCTGCCACTCTCTCAGTCACATAGCTGCCACTCTCAGTCACATAGCTGCCACTCTCTCTGTCACATAGCTGCCACTCTCAGTCACATAGCTGCCACTCTCTCTGTCACATAGCTGCCACTCTCTCTGTCACATAGCTGCCACTCTCTCAGTCACATAGCTGCCACTCTCTCTGTCACATAGCTGCCACTCTCTCAGTCACATAGCTGCCACTCTCAGTCACATAGCTGCCACTCTCTCTGTCACATAGCTGCCACTCTCTCTGTCACATAGCTGCCACTCTCTCTGTCACATAGCTGCCACTCTCTCAGTCACATAGCTGCCACTCTCAGTCACATAGCTGCCACTCTCTCTGTCACATAGCTGCCACTCTCTCAGTCACATAGCTGCCACTCTCTCTGTCACATAGCTGCCACTCTCTCAGTCACATAGCTGCCACTCTCTCAGTCACATAGCTGCCACTCTCTCTGTCACATAGCTGCCACTCTCTCTGTCACATAGCTGCCACTCTCTCTGTCACATAGCTGCCACTCTCTCAGTCACATAGCTGCCACTCTCTCAGTCACATAGCTGCCACTCTCTCTGTCACATAGCTGCCACTCTCTCTGTCACATAGCTGCCACTCTCTCTGTCACATAGCTGCCACTCTCTCTGTCACATAGCTGCCACTCTCAGTCACATAGCTGCCACTCTCTGTCACATAGCTGCCACTCTCTCTGTCACATAGCTGCCACTCTCTCTGTCACATAGCTGCCACTCTCTCTGTCACATAGCTTCTACTCTCTCATATACTATAAAAGTCTTGGCTGCAGGTTAAACAATTTAAATCTCTGATTTTCAGCCCCCCACAAAAAAAAATGCCATTAGTATTACTGATGTTCAACAAATAGCATTTGTTTTTCCCCATTGGAGACTTTAAAGAAACGGCAACTGGCCTTGGCTGACCGCGAGAGACCGATTCATGAATAACAGAGCGAATGGGAAAATAGAGATTATGATGAGAAACAAAGCTAAATTGGCCTACAAATAAGAGAGAGTGGGGCGGCAGGGTAGCCTGGTGGTAAGAGCGTAGAGGCGACAGGGTAGCCTAGTGGTTAGAGTGTAGAGGCGGCAGGGTAGCCTAGTGGTTAGAGCGTAGAGGTGGCAGGGTAGCCTTGTGGTTAGAATGTTGGACTAGTAACCGTAAAGGTTGCAAGATCGAATCCCCCGAGCTGAGAAGGTACAAATCTGTCGTTCTGCCCCCTGAACAAGTCAGTTAAGAACACATTCTAGGAACGGTGGGTTAACTGACTTGGCTAGTTAAATAAAAGTTATATATATATATATATATATATATATATATTTTTTTTTTAAAGAGTAAAACCTGATTGTTTCTAGTGGCGGTTAGTTACAAGTGAAGTGGCCCTGTTTCACATCACTTCAAAAGATTGAAGCGTGACTGAAGAGACCGGCTTGGCAGTTGTGTAGGAGAGCCAATCAGATCAGCTCAATCAGATACTACTTAAGGAGCGATTGAAAGTATTGTTTTCCTAGTTACTTTACACCACTGGACAAAACAGATTAAAAGAAGCTTCACGTCAAAATGAAATGTCCTTTAGATCTTTTTGTAATTCTGGTCACGTCTCAGTCTGCCGTTGGAGTGAAGCTGTACTCAGTGGAGGATTTCTGGCTGACTGGAGACTTCAGGCAGGCAGCTGTGTCTGCCAGGGAGGGAGGGAGGCAGCTGTGTCTGCCAGGGAGGGAGGGAGGCAGCTGTGTCTGCCAGGGAGGGAGGGAGGCAGCTGTGTCTGCCAGGGAGGGAGGCAGGCAGCTGTGTCTGCCAGGGAGGGAGGGAGGGAGGGAGGCAGCTGTGTCTGCCAGGGAGGGAGGGAGGGAGGGAGGCAGCTGTGTCTGCCAGGGAGGGAGGGGAGGGAGGGAGGCAGGCAGCTGTGTCTGCCAGGGAGGGAGGGAGGCAGCTGTGTCTGCCAGGGAGGGAGGGAGGGAGGGAGGCAGCTGTGTCTGCCAGGGAGGGAGGGAGGGAGGGAGGCAGGCAGCTGTGTCTGCCAGGTAGCAGGGAGGGAGGGAGCTGTGTCTGCCAGGTAGCAGGGAGGGAGGGAGGCAGCTGTGTCTGCCAGGGAGGGAGGGAGGGAGGGAGGCAGGCAGCTGTGTCTGCCAGGGAGGGAGGGAGGGAGGGAGGCAGCTGTGTCTGCCAGGGAGGGAGGGAGGGAGGGAGGCAGCTGTGTCTGCAAGGGAGGGAGGGAGGCAGCTGTGTCTGCCAGGGAGGGAGGGAGGCAGCTGTGTCTGCCAGGGAGGGAGGGAGGCAGCTGTGTCTGCCAGGGAGGGAGGGAGGGAGGCAGGCAGCTGTGTCTGCCAGGGAGGGAGGGAGGGAGGCAGGCAGCTGTGTCTGCCAGGGAGGGACGGAGGGAGGCAGGCAGCTGTGTCTGCCAGGGAGGGAGGGAGGCAGGCAGGCAGCTGTGTCTGCCAGCGAGGGAGGGAGGGAGGCAGGCAGCTGTGTCTGCCAGGGAGGGAGGGAGGGAGGGAGGCAGCTGTGTCTGCCAGGGAGGGAGGGAGGGAGGGAGGCAGGCAGCTGTGTCTGCCAGGGAGGGAGGGAGGCAGCTGTGTCTGCCAGGGAGGGAGGGAGGGAGGCAGCTGTGTCTGCCAGGGAGGGAGGGAGGCAGCTGTGTCTGCCAAGGAGGGAGGGAGGGAGGCAGGCAGCTGTGTCTGCCAGGGAGGGAGGGAGGGGGAGGCAGGCAGCTGTGTCTGCCAGGGAGGGACGGAGGGAGGCAGGCAGCTGTGTCTGCCAGGGAGGGAGGGAGGCAGGCAGCTGTGTCTGCCAGGGAGGGAGGGAGGGAGGGAGGCAGCTGTGTCTGCCAGGGAGGGAGGGAGGGAGGGAGGCAGGCAGCTGTGTCTGCCAGGGAGGGAGGGAGGGAGGCAGGCAGCTGTGTCTGCCAGGGAGGGAGGGAGGCAGGCAGGCAGCTGTGTCTGCCAGGGAGGGAGGGAGGGAGGGAGGCAGGCAGCTGTGTCTGCCAGGGAGGGAGGGAGGGAGGCAGGCAGCTGTGTCTGCCAGGGAGGGAGGGAGGCAGGCAGCTGTGTCTGCCAGGGAGGGAGGGAGGGAGGCAGGCAGCTGTGTCTGCCAGGGAGGGAGGGAGGGAGGGAGGCAGCTGTGTCTGCCAGGGAGGGAGGGAGGGAGGGAGGCAGGCAGCTGTGTCTGCCAGGGAGGGAGGGAGGGAGGGAGGCAGCTGTGTCTGCCAAGGAGGGAGGGAGGGAGGCAGGCAGCTGTGTCTGCCAGGGAGGGAGGGAGGGAGGCAGGCAGCTGTGTCTGCCAGGGAGGGAGGGAGGCAGCTGTGTCTGCCAGGGAGGGAGGGAGGCAGCTGTGTCTGCCAAGGAGGGAGGGAGGGAGGCAGGCAGCTGTGTCTGCCAGGGAGGGAGGGAGGCAGCTGTGTCTGCCAAGGAGGGAGGGAGGGAGGCAGGCAGCTGTGTCTGCCAGGGAGGGAGGGAGGGAGCTGTGTCTGCCAGGGAGGGAGGGAGGGAGCTGTGTCTGCCAGGGAGGGAGGGAGGGAGGCAGGCAGCTGTGTCTGCCAAGGAGGGAGGGAGGGAGGCAGGCAGCTGTGTCTGCCAGGGAGGTAGGGAGGCAGGCAGCTGTGTCTGCCAGGGAGGTAGGGAGGCAGGCAGCTGTGTCTGCCAGGGAGGTAGGGAGGCAGGCAGCTGTGTCTGCCAGGGAGGTAGGGAGGCAGGCAGCTGTGTCTGCCAGGGAGGTAGGGAGGCAGGCAGCTGTGTCTGCCAGGGAGGGAGGCAGGCAGCTGTGTCTGCCAGGGAGGGAGGCAGGCAGCTGTGTCTGCCAGGGAGGGAGGCAGGCAGCTGTGTCTGCCAGGGAGGTAGGGAGGCAGGCAGCTGTGTCTGCCAGGGAGGTAGGGAGGCAGGCAGCTGTGTCTGCCAGGGAGGTAGGGAGGCAGGCAGCTGTGTCTGCCAGGTAGGGAGGCAGGCAGCTGTGTCTGCCAGGGAGGTAGGGAGGCAGGCAGCTGTGTCTGCCAGGGAGGTAGGGAGGCAGGCAGCTGTGTCTGCCAGGGAGGGAGGCAGGCAGCTGTGTCTGCCAGGGAGGGAGGGAGGGAGCTGTGTCTGCCAGGGAGGGAGGGAGGCAGCTGTGTCTGCCAGGGAGGGAGGGAGGCAGCTGTGTCTGCCAGGGAGGGAGGGAGGCAGCTGTGTCTGCCAGGGAGGGAGGGACGGAGGGAGGCAGGCAGCTGTGTCTGCCAGGGAGGGAGGGAGGGAGGCAGGCAGCTGTGTCTGCCAGGGAGGGAGGGAGGGAGGGAGGCAGGCAGCTGTGTCTGCCAAGGAGGGAGGGAGGGAGGCAGGCAGCTGTGTCTGCCAGGGAGGGAGGGAGGCAGGCAGCTGTGTCTGCCAGGGAGGGAGGGAGGGAGGCAGCTGTGTCTGCCAGGGAGGGAGGGAGGCAGCTGTGTCTGCCAGGGAGGGAGGGAGGGAGGCAGCTGTGTCTGCCAGGTAGCAGGGAGGCAGGCAGGCAGCTGTGTCTGCCAGGTAGCAGGGAGGCAGGCAGCTGTGTCTGCCAGGGAGGGAGGCAGACAGCTGTGTCTGCCAGGGAGGTAGGGAGGGAGGCAGGCAGCTGTGTCTGCCAGGGAGGGAGGGACGGAGGGAGGCAGGCAGCTGTGTCTGCCAGGGAGGGAGGGACGGAGGGAGGCAGGCAGCTGTGTCTGCCAGGGAGGGAGGGACGGAGGGAGGCAGGCAGCTGTGTCTGCCAGGGAGGGAGGCAGGCAGCTGTGTCTGCCAGGGAGGGAGGGACGGAGGGAGGCAGGCAGCTGTGTCTGCCAGGGAGGTAGGGACGGAGGGAGGCAGGCAGCTGTGTCTGCCAGGGAGGTAGGGAGGCAGCTGTGTCTGCCAGGGAGGGAGGCAGGCAGCTGTGTCTGCCAGGGGAGGGAGGGAGGCAGCTGTGTCTGCCAGGGAGGGAGGCAGGCAGCTGTGTCTGCCAGGGAGGGAGGCAGGCAGCTGTGTCTGCCAGGGAGGGAGGCAGGCAGCTGTGTCTGCCAGGGAGGGAGGGAGGGAGGGAGGCAGGCAGCTGTGTCTGCCAGGGAGGGAGGGAGGGAGGCAGGCAGGCAGCTGTGTCTGCCAGGGAGGGAGGGAGGGAGGGAGGCAGGCAGCTGTGTCTGCCAGGTAGCAGGGAGGGAGGGAGGGAGGCAGGCAGCTGTGTCTGCCAGGTAGCAGGGAGGGAGGGAGGCAGGCAGCTGTGTCTGCCAGGTAGCAGGGAGGCAGGTAGGCAGCTGTGTCTACCGGGTAGCAGGGAGGCAGGCAGGCAGCTGTGTCTGCCAGGTAGCAGGGGAGTTATTGAGAGAAGCTGTACTCAGCCAGAAGTCCTATACTAACGGCAGGCAGACAGACAGACAGCAGGTTAGTGAGGACAGACTAGATAGACAGAGCAGACCCAGACAGACGGTGAGGTCAGTGTACTCCCCAGACACAGTCTACAGTGCATTTGGAAAGTATTCAGACCCCTTGACTTTTTCCACAATTTCTTATATTACAGCCTTATTCTAAACTTGATTTAAATAGCTATTTCCCCTCCCTCATCAATCTACACATAATACCCCCATAATGACAAAGCAAAAAAAACAGGTGTTTACATAAATATTCAGACTCTTTACTCAGTACTTCATTGAAGCAACTTTGGCAGCAAAAAAAACTACTTTCCGAAGACACTGAGGTTACTGTACTGTAGAAGGACTGAGAAGCTAAGTGGTGACTTTTTAAAAGGACATAAATTATCATTTCCATCTCCAGAAATGATCCCAATTAACATATTGTAAAATTATTTGTTACAATTGATATGCCACAACTGTCAGGTGGATTGATTATCTTCGTGCACAAAAATTGTAAACAAATTTGAGAGAAATAAGCTTTTTGCGCGTATGGAACATTTCTGGGATCTTTAATTTCAGCTCATGAACCATGGGACCAACACTTTACAATGTTGTGTTTACAGTTGAAGTCAGGAGTTTACATACACCAAATACATTTAAACTCAGTTTTTCACAATTCCTGCCATTTAATCCTAGTAAAAATCCCCTGTCTTAGGTCAGTTAAGATCACCACTTTATTTTAAGAATGTGAAATATCAGAATAATAGTAGAGAGAATTATTTATTTCAGCTTTTATTTATTTCATCACATTCTCAGTGGGTCAGAAGTTTACATGCACTCAATTAGTATTTGGTAGCATTGCCTTTAAATGGTTTAACTTGGGTCAAACGTTTCGGGTAGCCTTCCACAAGCTTCCCACAATAAGTTGGGTGAATTTTGGCCCATTCCTCCTGACAGAGCTGGTGTAACTGAGTCAGGTTTGTAAGGCATCCTTGCTCGCCCACAAACGTTCTATAGGATTTAGGTCAGGGCTTTGTGATGGCCACTCCAATACATTGACTTTGTTGTTCTTAAGCCATTTTGCCACAACTTTGGAAGTATGCTTGGGGTCATTGTCCATTTGGAAGACCCACTTGCGACCAAGCTTTAACTTCCTGACTGATGTCTTGAGATGTTGCTTCAATATATCCACATAATTTTCTTTGTCATGAAGCCATCTATTTTGTGAAGTGCACCAGTCCCTCCTGCAGCAAAGCATCCCCACAACATGATGCTGCCACCTCCGTGCTTCATGGTTGGGATGGTGTTCTTCAGCTTGCAAGCTTCCCCCTTTTTCCTCCAAACATAATGATGGTCATTATGACCAAACGGTTCTGTGTTTGATGCATCAGACCAGAGGACATTTCTCCAAAAAGTATGGTATTTGTCCCCATGTGCAGTTGCAAACCGTAGTCTGGCTTTTTTATGGCGGTTTTGGAGCAGTGGCTTCTTCCTTGCTGAGCGGCCTTTCAGGTTATGTCGATATAGGCCTCGTTTTACTGTGGATATAGATACTTTTGTACCTGTTTCCTCCAGCATCTTCACAAGGTCCTTTGCTGTTGTTCTGGGATTGATTTGCACTTTTCGCACCAAGGTACGTTCATCTCTAGGAGACAGAACACATGTCCTTCCTGAGCGGTATGATGGCTGAGTGGTCCCATGGTGTTTATACTTGTGTACTATTGTTTGTACAGATGAACTTGGTACCTTCAGTCGTTTGAAAATTGCTCCCAAGGATGAACCAGACTTGTGGAGGTCTACAATTGTTTTTTTTATGTCTTGGCTGATTTCAATAGATTTTCCCATGATGTCAAGCAAAGAGGCACTGAGTTTGAAGGTAGGCCTTGAAATACATCCACAGGTACACCCCCAATAGACTCCCCCCAATTGACTCAAATGAATTAATCTGTCTGTAAACATTTTGTTGGAAAAATGACTTGTGCCATGCACAAAGTAGATGTCCTAACCGACTTGCCAAAACTACAGTTTGTTAACAAGACATTTGTGGAGTGGTTGAAAAACAAGGTTAATTGACACCAACATAAGTGTTTGTAAACTTCCGACTTCAACTGTATATTTTGGTTCAGTGTAAATTGGCAAAAACATGGGGTTGCCTATCTGCATTGACCCTATTGGGCTAATCATTAGCTACATCCCATCTTTTAACTAGTTAGCATCCTATCGATTCATTTTAATGCCCCCCCCCCCCAAAAAAAAAAAACTTGCATGAACCTGTTAGGTTAACTTGGAGTAAGGGTTAACCCTAACCCCCCCATAACCCTAACCCTGACCCACCCTCCCCAAACACCAAAACGTTACCAGGTCGACACTACTCTTGTGCGAATAAACACGTCATCTGTCTCATCACAATGTTTTAAAGTCTTACCCACTCAACAAAAAAAAAAAAATTAATCATGGGTGGCCTGTTAGCCCAAGTTACCTTTAGTGTTTAGTCGCACAAGAGTAGTGTCAACCTGGTAACGTGTTGGGGGGGGGGGGGGCAAAAATAGAACATAGCCCAAGTTATCTTTACCTTGGACCTATGTTCCATTTAGCCCCACTCTCCCCGACACAGAGCAGTAACATGCTTCACCACGACTCTGCCAAAAACTCTGGGGTTAAAAATGGTGCAGTTCACACATATTTAAGAGTTAAGAAATAAATAAAATCGGAATGGAAAGCTGGGATCGCCCTCTTTTTACCAAAGAGCATTAAAACGTGGTGTTTTGACTGCTTGTCTGAATGCAGGTTTCCTTCTATATTGTAACATGAATAGGGGCCTCGAGAGGTATATTTCTCTGACACCGAACACAACAAGCCCACTAGGTAAATAAATTAACTATTCTACTACAGGGTTGTCAGATTTTTCAATTCATTACTTGTTTTGTTCGCTTAGGAAAAGTACACATGGATCGTTCTAGATCTCTTCAAAAGAGCTCCGCCACTGAAATATCTTTGTGATGTTTCATTTTATTTTTGCAACGGCACAGCGCCACAGTTTATTTGACTACAGCGGAAACACTGGTGTACTCTTGTGTTCACTCACTGGAGAACAGGGACTGATGTCAGCTAGCCCATGACAACTCACTGGAGAACAGGGACTGATGTCAGCTAGCCCATGACAACTCACTGGAGAACAGGGACTGATGTCAGCTAGCCCATGACAACTCACTGGAGAACAGAGACTGATGTCAGCTAGCCCATGACAACACACTGGAGAACAGGGACTGATGTCAGCTAGCCCATGACAACTCACTGGAGAACAGGGACTGATGTCAGCTAGCCCATGACCCATGACAACTCACTGGAGAACAGGGACTGATGTCAGCTAGCCCATGACCCATGACAACACACTGGAGAACAGGGACTGATGTCAGCTAGCCCATGACAACTCACTGGAGAACAGAGACTGATGTCAGATAGCCCATGACAACTCACTGGAGAACAGGGACTGATGTCAGCTAGCCCATGACAACTCACTGGAGAACAGGGACTGATGTCAGCTAGCCCATGACAACTCACTGGAGAACAGAGACTGATGTCAGCTAGCCCATGACAACACACTGGAGAACAGGGACTGATGTCAGCTAGCCCATGACAACTCACTGGAGAACAGAGACTGATGTCAGCTAGCCCATGACAACTCACTGGAGAACAGGGACTGATGTCAGCTAGCCCATGACAACTCACTGGAGAACAGGGACTGATGTCAGCTAGCCCATGACAACTCACTGGAGAACAGGGACTGATGCCAGCTAGCCCATGACAACTCACTGGAGAACAGGGAATGATGTCAGCTAGCCCATGACAACTCACTGGAGAACAGGGACTGATGTCAGCTAGCCCATGACAACTCACTGGAGAACAGGGACTGATGTCAGCTAGCCCATGACAACTCACTGGAGAACAGAGACTGATGTCAGCTAGCCCATGACAACTCACTGGAGAACAGGGACTGATGTTAGCTAGCCCATGACCTATGACAACTCACTGGAGAACAGGGACTGAAGTCAGCTAGCCCATGACAACTCACTGGAGAACAGAGACTGATGTCAGCTAGCCCATGACAACTCACTGGAGAACAGAGACTGATGTCAGATAGCCCATGACAACTCACTGGAGAACAGGGACTGATGTCAGCTAGCCCATGACAACTCACTGGAGAACAGGGACTGATGTCAGATAGCCCATGACAACTCACTGGAGAACAGAGACTGATGTCAGCTAGCCCATGACAACACACTGGAGAACAGGGACTGATGTCAGCTAGCCCATGACAACTCACTGGAGAACAGAGACTGATGTCAGCTAGCCCATGACAACTCACTGGAGAACAGGGACTGATGCCAGCTAGCCCATGACAACTCACTGGAGAACAGGGACTGATGTCAGCTAGCCCATGACAACTCACTGGAGAACAGAGACTGATGTCAGCTAGCCCATGACAACTCACTGGAGAACAGGGACTGATGTCAGCTAGCCCATGACAACTCACTGGAGAACAGGGACTGATGTCAGCTAGCCCATGACAACTCACTGGAGAACAGAGACTGATGTCAGCTAGCCCATGACAACTCACTGGAGAACAGGGACTGATGTCAGCTAGCCCATGACAACACACTGGAGAACAGGGACTGATGTCAGCTAGCCCATGACAACTCACTGGAGAACAGGGACTGATGTCAGCTAGCCCATGACAACTCACTGGAGAACAGGGACTGATGTCAGCTAGCCCATGACCCATGACAACTCACTGGAGAACAGGGACTGATGTCAGCTAGCCCATGACAACTCACTGGAGAACAGAGACTGATGTCAGCTAGCCCATGACAACTCACTGGAGAACAGAGACTGATGTCAGATAGCCCATGACAACTCACTGGAGAACAGGGACTGATGTCAGCTAGCCCATGACAACTCACTGGAGAACAGGGACTGATGTCAGCTAGCCCATGACAACTCACTGGAGAACAGAGACTGATGTCAGCTAGCCCATGACAACACACTGGAGAACAGGGACTGATGTCAGCTAGCCCATGACAACTCACTGGAGAACAGAGACTGATGTCAGCTAGCCCATGACAACTCACTGGAGAACAGGGACTGATGCCAGCTAGCCCATGACAACTCACTGGAGAACAGGGACTGATGTCAGCTAGCCCATGACAACTCACTGGAGAACAGAGACTGATGTCAGCTAGCCCATGACAACTCACTGGAGAACAGAGACTGATGTCAGATAGCCCATGACAACACACTGGAGAACAGGGACTGATGTCAGCTAGCCCATGACAACTCACTGGAGAACAGAGACTGATGTCAGCTAGCCCATGACAACTCACTGGAGAACAGGGACTGATGTCAGCTAGCCCATGACAACACACTGGAGAACAGGGACTGATGTCAGCTAGCCCATGACAACTTACTGGAGAACAGAGACTGATGTCAGCTAGCCCATGACAACTCACTGGAGAACAGGGACTGATGTCAGCTAGCCCATGACAACTCACTGGAGAACAGGGACTGATGTCAGCTAGCCCATGACAACTCACTGGAGAACAGAGACTGATGTCAGCTAGCCCATGACAACTCACTGGAGAACAGGGACTGATGCCAGCTAGCCCATGACAACTCACTGGAGAACAGGGACTGATGTCAGCTAGCCCATGACAACTCACTGGAGAACAGGGACTGATGTCAGCTAGCCCATGACAACTCACTGGAGAACAGGGACTGATGTCAGCTAGCCCATGACAACTCACTGGAGAACAGGGACTGATGTCAGCTAGCCCATGACAACACACTGGAGAACAGGGACTGATGTCAGCTAGCCCATGATAACTTACTGGAGAACAGAGACTGATGTCAGCTAGCCCATGACAACTCACTGGAGAACAGGGACTGATGTCAGCTAGCCCATGACAACTCACTGGAGAACAGGGACTGATGTCAGCTAGCCCATGACAACTCACTGGAGAACAGAGACTGATGTCAGCTAGCCCATGACAACTCACTGGAGAACAGGGACTGATGCCAGCTAGCCCATGACAACTCACTGGAGAACAGGGACTGATGTCAGCTAGCCCATGACAACTCACTGGAGAACAGGGACTGATGTCAGCTAGCCCATGACAACTCACTGGAGAACAGGGACTGATGTCAGCTAGCCCATGACAACTCACTGGAGAACAGAGACTGATGTCAGCTAGCCCATGACAACTCACTGGAGAACAGGGACTGATGTCAGCTAGCCCATGACCCATGACAACTCACTGGAGAACAGGGACTGATGTCAGCTAGCCCATGACCCATGACAACTCACTGGAGAACAGGGACTGATGTCAGCTAGCCCATGACAACTCACTGGAGAACAGAGACTGATGTCAGATAGCCCATGACAACTCACTGGAGAACAGGGACTGATGTCAGCTAGCCCATGACAACTCACTGGAGAACAGGGACTGATGTCAGCTAGCCCATGACAACTCACTGGAGAACAGAGACTGATGTCAGCTAGCCCATGACAACACACTGGAGAACAGGGACTGATGTCAGCTAGCCCATGACAACTCACTGGAGAACAGGGACTGATGTCAGCTAGCCCATGACAACTCACTGGAGAACAGAGACTGATGTCAGCTAGCCCATGACAACTCACTGGAGAACAGGGACTGATGTCAGCTAGCCCATGACCCATGACAACTCACTGGAGAACAGGGACTGATGTCAGCTAGCCCATGACAACTCACTGGAGAACGGAGACTGATGTCAGCTAGCCCATGACAACTCACTGGAGAACAGAGACTGATGTCAGATAGCCCATGACAACTCACTGGAGAACAGGGACTGATGTCAGCTAGCCCATGACAACTCACTGGAGAACAGAGACTGATGTCAGCTAGCCCATGACAACACACTGGAGAACAGGGACTGATGTCAGCTAGCCCATGACAACTCACTGGAGAACAGAGACTGATGTCAGCTAGCCCATGACAACTCACTGGAGAACAGGGACTGATGCCAGCTAGCCCATGACAACTCACTGGAGAACAGGGACTGATGTCAGCTAGCCCATGACAACTCACTGGAGAACAGAGACTGATGTCAGCTAGCCCATGACAACTTACTGGAGAACAGAGACTGATGTCAGCTAGCCCATGACAACTCACTGGAGAACAGGGACTGATGTCAGCTAGCCCATGACAACTCACTGGAGAACAGGGACTGATGTCAGCTAGCCCATGACAACTCACTGGAGAACAGGGACTGATGTCAGCTAGCCCATGACAACTCACTGGAGAACAGAGACTGATGTCAGCTAGCCCATGACAACTCACTGGAGAACAGGGACTGATGTCAGCTAGCCCATGACCCATGACAACCCACTGGAGAACAGGGACTGATATCAGCTAGCCCATGACAACTCACTGGAGAACAGAGACTGATGTCAGCTAGCCCATGACAACTCACTGGAGAACAGAGACTGATGTCAGATAGCCCATGACAACACACTGGAGAACAGGGACTGATGTCAGCTAGCCCATGACAACTCACTGGAGAACAGAGACTGATGTCAGCTAGCCCATGACAACTCACTGGAGAACAGGGACTGATGTCAGCTAGCCCATGACAACACACTGGAGAACAGGGACTGATGTCAGCTAGCCCATGACAACTTACTGGAGAACAGAGACTGATGTCAGCTAGCCCATGACAACTCACTGGAGAACAGAGACTGATGTCAGCTAGCCCATGACAACTCACTGGAGAACAGGGACTGATGTCAGCTAGCCCATGACAACTCACTGGAGAACAGGGACTGATGCCAGCCAGCCCATGACAACTCACTGGAGAACAGGGACTGATGCCAGCTAGCCCATGACAACTCACTGGAGAACAGGGACTGATGTCAGCTAGCCCATGACAACTCACTGGAGAACAGGGACTGATGTCAGCTAGCCCATGACAACTCACTGGAGAACAGGGACTGATGTCAGCTAGCCCATGACAACTCACTGGAGAACAGAGACTGATGTCAGCTAGCCCATGACAACTCACTGGAGAACAGGGACTGATGTCAGCTAGCCCATGACCCATGACAACTCACTGGAGAACAGGGACTGATGTCAGCTAGCCCATGACAACTCACTGGAGAACAGAGACTGATGTCAGCTAGCCCATGACAACTCACTGGAGAACAGAGACTGATGTCAGCTAGCCCATGACAACTCACTGGAGAACAGGGACTGATGTCAGCTAGCCCATGACAACTCACTGGAGAACAGGGACTGATGTCAGCTAGCCCATGACAACTCACTGGAGAACAGAGACTGATGTCAGCTAGCCCATGACAACACACTGGAGAACAGGGACTGATGTCAGCTAGCCCATGACAACTCACTGGAGAACAGAGACTGATGTCAGCTAGCCCATGACAACTCACTGGAGAACAGAGACTGATGTCAGATAGCCCATGACAACTCACTGGAGAACAGGGACTGATGTCAGCTAGCCCATGACAACTCACTGGAGAACAGGGACTGATGTCAGCTAGCCCATGACAACTCACTGGAGAACAGAGACTGATGTCAGCTAGCCCATGACAACTCACTGGAGAACAGGGACTGATGTCAGCTAGCCCATGACCCATGACAACTCACTGGAGAACAGGGACTGATGTCAGCTAGCCCATGACAACTCACTGGAGAACGGAGACTGATGTCAGCTAGCCCATGACAACTCACTGGAGAACAGAGACTGATGTCAGCTAGCCCATGACAACTCACTGGAGAACAGGGACTGATGTCAGCTAGCCCATGACAACTCACTGGAGAACAGAGACTGATGTCAGCTAGCCCATGACAACTTACTGGAGAACAGAGACTGATGTCAGCTAGCCCATGACAACTCACTGGAGAACAGGGACTGATGTCAGCTAGCCCATGACAACTCACTGGAGAACAGGGACTGATGTCAGCTAGCCCATGACAACTCACTGGAGAACAGAGACTGATGTCAGCTAGCCCATGACAACTCACTGGAGAACAGGGACTGATGTCAGCTAGCCCATGACCCATGACAACTCACTGGAGAACAGGGACTGATGTCAGCTAGCCCATGACAACTCACTGGAGAACGGAGACTGATGTCAGCTAGCCCATGACAACTCACTGGAGAACAGGGACTGATGTCAGCTAGCCCATGACAACTCACTGGAGAACAGGGACTGATGTCAGCTAGCCCATGACAACTCACTGGAGAACAGAGACTGATGTCAGCTAGCCCATGACAACACACTGGAGAACAGGGACTGATGTCAGCTAGCCCATGACAACTCACTGGAGAACAGAGACTGATGTCAGCTAGCCCATGACAACTCACTGGAGAACAGGGACTGATGCCAGCTAGCCCATGACAACTCACTGGAGAACAGGGACTGATGTCAGCTAGCCCATGACAACTCACTGGAGAACAGAGACTGATGTCAGCTAGCCCATGACAACTTACTGGAGAACAGGGACTGATGCCAGCTAGCCCATGACAACTCACTGGAGAACAGGGACTGATGTCAGCTAGCCCATGACAACTCACTGGAGAACAGAGACTGATGTCAGCTAGCCCATG
This sequence comes from Oncorhynchus masou masou, assembly GCF_036934945.1. Lineage (NCBI taxonomy): Eukaryota > Metazoa > Chordata > Actinopteri > Salmoniformes > Salmonidae > Oncorhynchus > Oncorhynchus masou. The sequence continues at coordinate 87,175,872 of NC_088220.1, read as the reverse complement.
ACAACTCACTGGAGAACAGGGACTGATGTCAGCTAGCCCATGACAACTCACTGGAGAACAGGGACTGATGTCAGCTAGCCCATGACAACTCACTGGAGAACAGAGACTGATGTCAGCTAGCCCATGACAACTCACTGGAGAACAGGGACTGATGTCAGCTAGCCCATGACCCATGACAACTCACTGGAGAACAGGGACTGATGTCAGCTAGCCCATGACAACTCACTGGTCCTTTACCAGTGTTAAAAGATTGATTGTGACCCATGGACCAGGACTCCCAAACCACTTCAGTCTTTGCAAAAAGCTTCTGGATGACAGCTCTCATAAATGAATTACTCATTTCATATGACCAGACTACTAGACGTGGTGAGTCACGGCAGAACTAGACGTGGTGAGTCACGGCAGAACTAGACGTGGTGAGTCACGGCAGAACTAGACGTGGTGAGTCACGGCAGAACTAGACGTGGTGAGTCACGGCAGAACTAGACGTGGTGAGTTACGGCTGCAATGAAGTTGCGCGCAGTTTGAACACCAGATTCTCTGACAATGTTATAACATGTTAGTTAGTTAGTCAGTTAGTTGGTGGGTTAGTTAGTTAGTAGGTGGTTTAGTTAGTTAGTAGGTGGGTTAGTTAGTAGGTGGGTGGATTAGTTAGTGGGTGGGTTAGTTGGTGGGTTAGTTGGTGGGTGGGTTGGTGGGTGGGTTTAGTCATTTGGGTGATTAGATTACAGTCACCTTTAATAAGAGGTTAGAGGTTAAGGTTACAACAGTGAAGCAAACAGTTCAAGGCATCATGATACCCACATACACACTGTGTGTGTGCTGGTCTCCCAGGCTGTCTGTGTTCTGCTATGTGACCTCTTAGCTAGAGTCATAGAGGCCTTGTGACCACATTCCTCCACACCATCACCCAGTCGCCACACCTTCCAGCCTGCAAGAGGCGGAGGACAGTACTCCCTGAAACCAGGGCCCGACCACTCCTCTTCCTGCTGCTGGCGAATGCTTATCTGTTAGTCAAGAGCAACACACACATTCCACTCTCACTGGCTCATACAGGTCACACACACATACACTCCAACTCTCTACTCGGCAACTCACTTAACACCACTCTCTCGCCCTCGGTCTCTCAGCTTTTCCTCTCTTCGTGTTTCACTACGTCTTCTCTTTCCCCCTCGTTGCTTCCTAAAAACTCTCCTAGTGTCTGTTCTGTTGTCTACAGCAACACTGAGCTTCAGTCTCTTGTTACTCATGCTGAACCCATCCCCTGGGATAGTTTGGTAATAGATCATTTCTCCATAGGCCTGATGTCTGCTACCCACCTTTTACTCCCTACATTACTGGCAGGCAGCACCTCTATGCTAGGCCAGGCAGCCAAGAACATCGTCTCTGTGAAGAGTGTTTCAAATTTGATTTGTCACATGCCCTGAATACAACAGGTGTAGTAGACCTCACAGTGAAAGCTTACGTACAAGCCTTTAACCAACAATGCAGTTTTAATAAAAAATACCAATTAAAAAATTAAATAGAAGTAAGAAAAACAAATAATTTAAGATTTAAAAAATTAAAGCTATATACAGGGGGTACCGGTACAGAGTCAATGTGGAGGCTATATACAGGGGGTACCGGTACAGAGTCAATGTGGAGGCTATATACAGGGGGTACCGGTACAGAGTCAATGTAGAGGCTATATACAGGGGGTACCGGTACAGAGTCAATGTGGAGGCTATATACAGGGGGTACCGGTACAGAGTCAATGTGGAGGCTATATACAGGGGGTACCGGTACAGAGTCAATGTGGAGGCTATATACAGGGTGTTACGGTACAGAGTCAATGTGGAGGCTATATACAGGGTGTTACGGTACAGAGTCAATGTGGAGGCTATATACAGGGTGTTTTGGTACAGAGTCAATGTGGAGGCTATATACAGGGTGTTTTGGTACAGAGTCAATGTGGAGGCTATATACAGGGGGTACCGGTACAGAGTCAATGTGGAGGCTATATACAGGGTGTTACGGTACAGAGTCAATGTGGAGGCTATATACAGGGTGTTACGGTACAGAGTCAATGTGGAGGCTATATACAGGGTGTTACGGTACAGAGTCAATGTGGAGGCTATATACAGGGTGTTACGGTACAGAGTCAATGTGGAGGCTATATACAGGGTGTTACGGTACAGAGTCAATGTGGAGGCTATATACAGGGTGTTACGGTACAGAGTCAATGTGGAGGCTATATACAGGGTGTTACGGTACAGAGTCAATGTGGAGGCTATATACAGGGTGTTACGGTACAGAGTCAATGTGGAGGCTATATACAGGGTGTTTTGGTACAGAGTCAATGTGGAGGCTATATACAGGGGGTACCGGTACAGAGTCAATGTGGAGGCTATATACAGGGTGTTTTGGTACAGAGTCAATGTGGAGGCTATATACAGGGTGTTACGGTACAGAGTCAATGTGGAGGCTATATACAGGGTGTTACGGTACAGAGTCAATGTGGAGGCTATATACAGGGTGTTACGGTACAGAGTCAATGTGGAGGCTATATACAGGGTGTTACGGTACAGAGTCAATGTGGAGGCTATATACAGGGTGTTACGGTACAGAGTCAATGTGGAGGCTATATACAGGGTGTTACGGTACAGAGTCAATGTGGAGGCTATATACAGGGTGTTACGGTACAGAGTCAATGTGGAGGCTATATACAGGGTGTTACGGTACAGAGTCAATGTGGAGGCTATATACAGGGTGTTTTGGTACAGAGTCAATGTGGAGGCTATATACAGGGGGTACCGGTACAGAGTCAATGTGGAGGCTATATACAGGGTGTTTTGGTACAGAGTCAATGTGGAGGCTATATACAGGGTGTTACGGTACAGAGTCAATGTGGAGGCTATATACAGGGTGTTACGGTACAGAGTCAATGTGGAGGCTATATACAGGGTGTTACGGTACAGAGTCAATGTGGAGATTATATACAGGGTATTACGGTAGAGTCAAAGTGTCAATGTGCGGGGGCACCGGTGTCGAGGTAATTAAGTACATGTAGGTAGAGTTATTAAAGTGTCTACGCAATGTTGTGGTTGTTGTTCTGAAATAATACTTAGTCAGACAGAGATGTGGTTGTCCCACCAAGCTACCTTCAGACAGAGATGTGGTTGTCCCAACAAGCTACCTTCAGACAGAGATGTGGTTGTTCCCACCAAGCTACCTTCAGACAGAGATGTGGTTGTCCCACCAAGCTACCTTCAGACAGAGATGTGGTTGTTCCCACCAAGCTACCTTCAGACAGAGATGTGGTTGTTCCCACCAAGCTACCTTCAGACAGAGATGTGGTTGTCCCACCAAGCTACCTTCAGACAGAGATGTGGTTGTCCCACCAAGCTACCTTCAGACAGAGATGTGGTTGTCCCACCAAGCTACCTTCAGACAGAGATGTGGTTGTCCCACCAAGCTACCTTCAGACAGAGATGTGGTTGTCCCACCAAGCTACCTTCAGACAGAGATGTGGTTGTCCCACCAAGCTACCTTCAGACAGAGATGTGGTTGTCCCACCAAGCTACCTTCAGACAGAGATGTGGTTGTTCCCACCAAGCTACCTTCAGACAGAGATGTGGTTGTTCCCACCAAGCTACCTTCAGACAGAGATGTGGTTGTTCCCACCAAGCTACCTTCAGACAGAGATGTGGTTGTCCCACCAAGCTACCTTCAGACAGAGATGTGGTTGTCCCACCAAGCTACCTTCAGACAGAGATGTGGTTGTCCCACCAAGCTACCTTCAGACAGAGATGTGATTGTCCCACCAAGCTACCTTCAGACTGAGATGTGGTTGTCCCACCAAGCTACCTTCAGGCAGAGATGTGGTTGTCCCACCAAGCTACCTTCAGACAGAGATGTGGTTGTCCCACCAAGCTACCTTCAGACAGAGATGTGGTTGTCCCACCAAGCTACCTTCAGACAGAGATGTGGTTGTCCCACCAAGCTACCTTCAGACAGAGATGTGATTGTCCCACCAAGCTACCTTCAGACTGAGATGTGGTTGTCCCACCAAGCTACCTTCAGGCAGAGATGTGGTTGTCCCACCAAGCTACCTTCAGACAGAGATGTGGTTGTCCCACCAAGCTACCTTCAGACAGAGATGTGGTTGTCCCACCAAGCTACCTTCAGACAGAGATGTGGTTGTCCCACCAAGCTACCTTCAGACAGAGATGTGGTTGTCCCACCAAGCTACCTTCAGACAGAGATGTGGTTGTCCCACCAAGCTACCTTCAGACTGAGATGTGGTTGTCCCAACAAGCTACCTTCAGACTGAGATGTGGTTGTCCCAACAAGCTACCTTCAGACAGATGCACTGACTGTATGTGGGCTCCTGGATAAGACTGTCTGCTCAATGACTCACCTGTCAATGTAACGGTGTGTCGTCCTTTTGAACACCAGGTGTTCATGTGTCTGTTAAAGCAGCGCTACTGTAGCGGTATGTACATATACACATCTCAACCAATGAGTTCAACTTCAAAGGAATCTGACATACAGGCAGATGTATGTGTTTCGCGGAATTTACGCTCTTACAGTCAACACACAGTCAACCCACAGTCAACCCACAGTCAACCCACAGTCAACACACAGTCAACACACAGTCAACACACAGTCAACACACAGTCAACACACAGTCAACACACAGTCAACACACAGTCAACACACAGTCAACCTGAGGGGAAAAACACGCCCTAAAGTTGTGAACTAAAACTCCTACCGACGAGTGTTATGTCAGAGCACCAACAGTAGACTCCTCCACTATAGTGGAAAGCACCAACAGTAGACTCCTCCACTATAGTGGAAAGCACCAACAGTAGACTCCTACACTATAGTGGAAAGCACCAACAGTAGACTCCTACACTATAGTGGAAAGCAGCAACAGAGATCCTAAACCAGAGATGCACAACTCTCCAGAGATACACTATAGTGGAAAGCAGCAACAGAGATCCTAAACCAGAGATGCACAACTCTGCGAGGGGCGTAGAGAAAACGTTGCCGTTTTAAAACCAAGTTTGCTACAATTCTATATATTTTACCACAGGGTGGAGAGAATATGTAGCAATTTTACAAAACTAATTTCAATTCTACACATTTTTTCAATAGGATGGAGGCAAATGTTTGCTGTTTTTTATATGGTAACTGATGATGAACGGGCCCCGTCTCGGCCGTTCATTTGACCACGTTTACTAAACGTTTAGGTAGCTGGCTACTAGAGTGACTTACCAATGTTGATTGATGCACAACCCCCCCCCCCCCCCCACTGCTTCTACCAGTTTGACGGCAAAAACATTGACATGAAAAACATACTAGCATTGTGAAATAAATGGTATGTAAGAAAGGATATGTACTCTCCCTTTGCAACCCTTCTGTGAGCACACACACACACACACACACACACACACACACACACACACCCCCAAGTCCTCATACCACAGAGTCAGTTAAAGACGGTCCTAACTCACAGCACCACACCCCATTCCTCTGAAGGACTTACTCACAGCAGGAGGGTTACATAAAAAATGTAATTAAAATTTTAAAAATGTAACCGTTATTTAACTAGGCAAGTCATTTAAGAACAAATTATTATTTACAATGACGTTCTACTTTGTTCAGATTTTTACCTTGTCAGCTCTGGGATTTGATCCAGCAACCTTTCGGTTACAGGCCTAATCACTAAGCTACCTGCCCACCCCAAAAGCCAGTTAAAGCCAATGTGGATGAGGAACTATTGAGCTAGACTAGAGCACGGGGATGAGTAACTATTGAGCTAGACTAGAGCAGGGGGATGAGGAACTGTTGAGCTAGACTAGAGCACGCGGATGAGGAACTATTGAACTAGACTAAAGCACGAGGATGAGGAACTATTGAACTAGACTAAAGCACGAGGATGAGGAACTATTGAGCTAGACTAGAGCACGAGAACTATTGAGCTAGACTAGAGCACGCGGATGAGGAACTATTGAGCTAGACTAGAGCACGAGGATGAGGGACTATTGAGCTAGACTAGAGCACGAGAACTATTGAGCTAGACTAGAGCATGCGGATGAGGAACTATTGAGCTAGACTAGAGCGCGCAGATGAGGAACTATTGAGCTAGACTAGAGCGCACAGATGAGGAACTATTGAGCTAGACTAGAGCACGAGGAACTATTGAGCTAGACTAGAGCACGAGGAACTATTGAGCTAGACTAGACCACGCGGATGAGGAACTATTGAGCTAGACTAGAGCACAGGAATGAGGAACTATTGAGCTAGACTAGAGCACAGGAATGAGGAACTATTGAGCTAGACTAGAGCACGAGGATCAGGAACTATTGAGCAAGACTAGAGCACGAGGAACTATTGAGCTAGACTAGAGCACGAGGAACTATTGAGCTAGACTAGACCACGCGGATGAGGAACTATTGAGCTAGACTAGAGCACAGGAATGAGGAACTATTGAGCTAGACTAGAGCACGAGGAACTATTGAGCTAGACTAGACCACGCGGATGAGGAACTATTGAGCTAGACTAGAGCACAGGAATGAGGAACTATTGAGCTAGACTAGAGCACGAGGATGAGGAACTATTGAGCTAGACTAGAGCACGAGGATGAGGAACTATTGAGCAAGACTAGAGCGTGCGGATGAGGAACTATTGAGCAAGATTAGAGCGTGCGGATGAGGAACTATTGAGCTAGACTAGAGCGTGCGGATGAGGAACTATTGAGCTAGACTAGAGCACGAGGATGAGGGACTATTGAGCTAGACTAGAGCACGAGAACTATTGAGCTAGACTAGAGCATGCGGATGAGGAACTATTGAGCTAGACTAGAGCGCGCAGATGAGGAACTATTGAGCTAGACTAGAGCGCACAGATGAGGAACTATTGAGCTAGACTAGAGCACGAGGAACTATTGAGCTAGACTAGAGCACGAGGAACTATTGAGCTAGACTAGACCACGTGGATGAGGAACTATTGAGCTAGACTAGAGCACAGGAATGAGGAACTATTGAGCTAGACTAGAGCGTGCGGATGAGGAACTATTGAGCAAGACTAGAGCGTGCGGATGAGGAACTATTGAGCAAGATTAGAGCGTGCGGATGAGGAACTACTGAGCTAGACTAGAGCGTGCGGATGAGGAACTATTGAGCTAGACTAGAGCGTGCGGTTGAGGAACTATTGAGCTCGACTAGAGCACAGGAATGAGGAACTATTGAGCTAGACTAGAGCACGAGGATGAGGAACTATTGAGCTAGACTAGAGCATGAGGATTTATACCTGATTGAAAACAGATAGGACATGGGCGGAAAGCCATAAAACCCTCAGCAAGGCGTGATGGTACTGTGTGTACGATGTGTGCGTTTGTTTTACTGTATGAAAGACTGATTGTCTGAGTGTAGATAGCACAGTTCTAGATTGAACAAAAAACACATGTCTAGGCAGGGTGGTATGGTCTGTGAATCTACTATATGGAGAAAGCATATGTTGTCTGAGTTTACTTACATAAAACCCAACAGAAAAGGCAATCTTCTGGATATCTTCAGGTTTTGAGAGTTCAAAATATCAAACTGTCTAAACTAGCCTGTGCCCCCCGCTTACAACAGTAACAGATAGCCTATAGGAAGAAAGTTACTGATTCACACAGACATATATATATATATATATATATATATATATATCTGTTGAAATATGTATAAATGTTCCCTACTGTCTTGTCATGCACTTTGCAAGTTGGCAGTAGAAGAATGCTCCCACCCTGAGTTACTGCAATATCGTGTCCCTGTCAAGCTATGTGCAAGGCATGTTTAATGTCTACAGTGTTTTGGTTTTCGTGGATTGTTTGTATTTCCCACCATGGGTACACAGACATAACGCACTGCCAACGGGCCTGACATTTGAACTACAAAATCAAAACGTTACAATAGAGCTGGTACATGTTTACACGTAGTGGTACATTGTGTGCTTGGCTGTTGCAGACTTTGTAGCTGCAAGGCTCCCTAGTTCAAATGAACACGCCTAAATGACTTTCACTACCTTGTCCAATCTGCAGATCCAAACCTCTAGAACACCAGGTCTCTCTTTCTCTGCCAGCCAGGCAGCAGCATGTGAACGAGGGAGGAATCTCTCAAGGCTCCACAATGTGACAGGCAGACATTCCAGTCCAGAACACAACACACACTAACAGCTATCTAGCTATCATCCACATAGCTAACAGCTGTCTAATATCTAGCTAACATCCATATAGCTAACAGCTGTCTAATATCTAGCTAACATCCATATAGCTAGATATTAGACAGCTGTTAGCTAACATCCACATAGCTAACAGCTATCTAACATTTAGCTAACATCCACATAGCTAACAGCTGTCCAATATCTAGCTCTCATCCACATAGCTAGATATCAGATAGCTATGAGCTATGTGGACGTTAGCTAGATATCAGATAGCTATGAGCTATGTGGACATTAGCTAGATATCAGATAACTATGAGCTATGTGGACGTTAGCTAGATATCAGATAGCGATGAGCTATGTGGACGTTAGCTAGATATCTATGAGCTTTGTGGACGTTAGCTAGATATCAGATAGCTGTGAGCTAACATCCACATACAGTAGCTATCTGATATCTAGCTAACGTCCACATAGCTCATAGCTATCTGATATCTAGCTATGTGGACATTAGCTAGATATCAGATAGCTATGAGCTAATGTCCACATAGCTCATAGCTATCTGATATCTAGCTATGTGGATGATAGCTAAATATTAGATAGCTGTGAGCTAACATCCACATACAGTAGCTATCTAATATTTAGCTATCATCCACATAGCTAGATATCAGATAGCAATGAGCACTGTGGACGTTAGCTAGATATCAGATAGCTATGAGCTCTGTGGACGTTACCTAGATATCAGATAGCTATGAACTCTGTGGACGTTAGCTAAGTATCAGATAGCGATGAGCTATGTGGACGTTAGCTAGATATCAGATAGCTATGAGCTCTGTGGACGTTAGCTAGATATCAGATAGCTATGAGCTCTGTGGATGTTAGCTAGATATCAGATAGCTATGAGCTCTGTGGACGTTAGCTCACAGCTATCTGATATCTAGCTAACATCCACATAGCTCATAGCTATCTGATACTTAGCTAACGTCCAAAGAGTTCACAGCTAATAGCTGACATACACTAAAGCCTATCATCCAAAACATGTTCTGCAGGGGACTTGGCTGAGGGCATCATTAACCTCTCTTGGGTAGGGGGCAGTATTTTCAACTCCGGGTGAAAAGCATGCCCAATGTAAACTGCCTGTTACTCGGGCCCAGAAGCTAGGATATGCATATAATTGGTAGATTTGGATAGAAAACACTCTAAAGTTTATAGAACTGTTAAAATAATGTCCATGAGTATAACAGAACCGATATGGCAGGCAAAACCCAGAGGACAAACCATCCAGGGGGGGGGGGGAATTGAGGTCATAGGATTTTCCATTTGGTTTCTATGGGACACCCTTATTATTAGGAACCTGGCTGCAGTTCCTACGGCTTCCACTAGATGTCAACAGTCTTTAGAAATTGTTCTATGTTTTTCTTTTGAGAACTGAAGAAGTAGTCCTATTCATTGTAAGTGTCACTTCAGGTAGACTCTACTCTTTTGGTGCGCGTGAACTGGAGCGCACTTCACAGTTTATCCGATATTAGAAACAGTTTATTCCGTCTTAAATGTTATCTATTATTTACGTTTTAGGATACCTTAGGTTGGATTAGGAACATTGTTTGAAATGTTTGGACCAAGTTTAAAGGTAACTTATCAGATACTTTGTAGGCATGTTGGGCGAGTTGAAACCGGTGTATTTCTGAATCAAGCACCAAATAAATTGACATTTTTGGGACATAAAGAAGGACATTATCGAACAAAAGGACCATTTGTGATGTATCTGGGACCTTTTGGAGTGCCAACAGAAGAAGATCCTCAAAGGTAAGGCATTAATTATATAGCTATTTCTGACTTTTGTGGCACACCTGCCTGGTTGAAATATGATTTTCATCTCTTTGTATGCGGGGCGCTGTCCTCAGATAATCGCATGGTTTGCTTTCACCATAAAGCCTTTTTGAAATTTGACACCGTGGCTGGATTAACAAGAAGTTAAGCTTTATTTTGATGTATAACACATATATTTTCAAGAATGTTAAATATTTGAATTTGGTATTTTTGAATTTCGCGGTCTGCAATTTCACTGGATGTTACGCTGCCGTCCCACCTGTCCATAAGAAGTTTTAAGGGACTCATCATCACATGTAAACACTGAAGGTCATGTAAACACTGAAGGTCATGTAAACACTGAAGGTCATGTAAACACTGGGTCAAATCTGTTACTATGAAATCTTACTTCTGTTATTTCAATACATTGCTTAGAGATGACTTCTTCATTCTTTAATGTGAATTTGCATGATATGTCTTGTCTTGGAGGGCCTTATTGTGTGTGTGTGTGTGTGTGTGTGTGTGTGTCAAAACAAAGTTTGTTTGTCACACACATAGTTTACAGCTGGTAAAAAAGGTGCTGTGAAATGCTTACTTGCAAGCTCCCTCAACAGTGTGTGATGAGTGATGTCCCTTAGAGCTCCAGAGGAAAGCTACAGGACAGGTTACAGCAGGCTGAGTTGAGCTCTATTCATATAATTACATCATTATGTTACCCAGCTGGTTCTGACAGACACACAGCTCTCTCTCTGTCTCTCTGCCCAGGCTGAATGATGTTCTGGCAGACACACAGCTCTCTCTCTCTCTCTCTGCCCAGGCTGAATGATATTCTGACAGACACACAGCTCTCTCTCTCTCTGCCCAGGCTGAATGATGTTCTGGCAGACACACAGCTCTCTCTCTCTCTCTGCCCAGGCTGAATGATATTCTGACAGACACACAGCTCTCTCTCTCTCTGCCCAGGCTGAATGATGTTCTGGCAGACACACAGCTCTCTCTCTCCCTCCCTCCCTCCCCAGACTGAATGATGTTCCGACAGACACACAGCTCTCTCTCTCCCTCCCTCTCTCTCTCTCTGCCCAGGCTGAATGATGTTCTGACAGACACACAGCTCTCTCTCTCTCCCTCCCCAGGCTAAATGATGTTAGGTAGGCCAGTTGAGAACAAGTTCTCATTTACAACTGCGACCTGGCCAAGATAAAGCAAAGCAGTGCGACAAAAGCAACACAGATTGTGATAGATGTGCAGATGACGATGTGCCTATAGAAATACTGGTGTGCAAAAACAAAAACAAATATGGGAGGTTGGTAGTTGGTTGGATGGGCTATTTACAGATGGTCTGTGTACAGCTGCAGCGATCGGTAAGCTGCTCTGACAGCTGACGCTTGAAGTCAGTGAGGGAGATATAAGTCTCCAACTTCAGCGATTTTTGCAATTCGTTCCAGTCATTGGCAGCAGAGAACTGGAAGGAAAGGCTGCCAAAGAAGGTGTTGGCTTTGGGGATGATCAGTGAGATATACCTGCTGGAGCACGTGCTACGGGTGGGTGTTGTTATGGTGACCAGTAAGCTGAGATAAGGCGGGGCTTTACCTAGCAAAGACTTATAGATGACCTGGAGCCAGTGGGTTTGGCAACGAATATGAAGCGAGAACCAGCCAACAAGAGCATACAGGTCACAGTGGTGGGTAGTATATGGGGCTTTGGTGACAAAACGGATGACACTGTGATAGACTGCATCCAGTTTGCTGAGTAGAGTATTGGAAGCTATTTTGTAAATGACGTCGCCGAAGTTGAGGATCGGTAGGATAGTCAGTTGTACGAGGGTATGTTTGGTAGCATGAGTCAAGGACGCTTTGTTACGAAATAGAAAGCCGATTCTAGATTTAACTTTGGATTGGAGATGCTTAATGCGAGTCTGATTAGTTATGCCACTATTTATTGACTTCAATAACTTTTTCCTCATGTCACATGAAAACATCATCGATTCAAATGAGTTAACGGTTTAAACTTTAGATTGGTTCAGTACCATGTTCCCCTTTCTGTAAATTAGGCAATGACTGCATTTAGCTATAATATTATGTTTATAAGGCAATACATAACTGGACAAGTTGCATCAAGTACAATCAAGTGTTAACCCAAATTCTTGAAGTACAAATGCAGGCTGGGCAGAATAGTTTTATATCTAGACTGAGCGGTCTCATCCCCTCGCTGTTTTAGTGTAGGGTCAGTGCAGTGCTGTCTGAAGTGAATGGGAAGCCAACATCTGATTTCCATTAGTTGGAGAAAATCCGTCAAGCTCAAGACATGTGTGAAGCTAGCCACAATAAGGATTAGCCACGGTCATGGAATTTGCAGATCGCCTTCTAAATGAAAGCTCTCCTTCGAAAGCGATTCAAGCGGATACAAAAATAGTGGAATCGTGCCATATGTGGACTAGATAAACACTAAACAACGTTGGGAATGTTGTTATATAAATTCAACAAAAAGACAATAATTGGTTTCAGGGAGAGAGAAAAAAAAAGGTTGAAATCACTGTGAATGTATTAGACTTTAGAATTGCATTGGGGGTCATATGTTTTTTCTCTGGGGTATCAGCCTCAGTGCCAACCACAGATTACAACTGTGAAGGGTCTTCACAAGATCCACAGGCAGGGATCAACACATAGTAAGGTGACTGGGGAGCTTGTGCTACGGTTATATGTGTGAAAACTCTTCCCAGTTGTAGCCTGTGGTTGTCACGGAGTAGACCTCCTATTTCATGGACATAAAGGTCCACAGGGAAGGTGGTTTCGGGTCTAAGGCCCTGCATCTCAGTGCTTGAGGCATCGCTACAGACACTGTGGTTCAAATCCAGGCTGTATCACATCCGGCTGTGATTGGGAGTCCCATTGGGTGGCGCACAATTGGCCCAGCATCGTCTGGGTATGACCGGGGTCGGCGGTCATTGTAAAGAAGTGTTTGTTCTTAACTGACTTGCCTCGTTAAATAAAAGGTTACATTTAAAATATATAAGTTTGCCCCCAATGCAATTCTAAAGTCTAATACATCCACAGTGCAATTTCACAGATTTTTATTTGAACGAATTATTGTCTTTTGTTCAATTTATATAACAATATTCCGACATTGTTTAGCATTATGTTGTCCAAATATGGTGATTCCGCTATTTGTATCCGATTTTTATTTTGAAGGCATCCCGAAAATACCACGACTGTGGCTAATCTTTATTGTCGCTAGCTTCACACAGGTAAACTAAAGCTCCTCCTCGCAAGACCTCTCACAAAGAATGTCCAAAATCTTCCATCAAAACTATTTGCAAAAAGGAATGACTGACCTTGTTTCGAAACGATCTATTTTAATGTCTAATGGGACACGGAAATCTTGTATAAAGTAATCCCAAATCAACAAATGAAAATACATAATAAAACAAACTACAATTACTAACCTCCTGCAGTAAACTGGGCAGAGTAGACTATCCCACGCAGCGAAACATTTCTATAGCCAGACAAACCAAATCAAATGCTTTCTTACCCGATGGACCTTAGTTCCGTTGAAAACTAAGACAGCAAAGTTCAGCCTGAACTAAATTTAGACAACTCCTTCACTCAACGTCTGTTAAAACTAGGACTATTGTTGAGCCGCCCAGTCGTTGCGTTGTGAAATGAGTGAACTTATTTTGGAGCGGAGTCCAGCCCACTGCGCACTGTAACCCGAGCCAGGTGTTCCAGTGCACAGCTGGCGCAGGTGAGCCCTCCCCTGGCCGCGGTGTATCATGGGGTATGTAGGTTTTTACGCATTGATCGATGTTACTCTCACAATGTTCGGGGAATTACATTTCAATGACAGTACAGAGAAATGTAGCCTATTTATCATTTTAACGAAGGCTTTTGTCTCGTATATTGTAGGACTATTTAGATAAAGATAGAATAGTTTCAGATGTGAGTAGTCTAGTATCGGCATGAATAAATAAATTCATGTTTCTGCAGTGGTGGAAAAAGTACCCAATTGTCATACTTGAGTAAAAGTAAAGGTACCTTAATAGAAAATGACTCAAGTAAAAGTCACCCAGTAAAATACTACTTAAGTAAAAGTCTAAAAGTATTTTGTTTTAAACATACTTAAGTATCAAAAGTAAATGTAGAAGTTATTTCAAAGTCCCAATCTTAAACAAACCAGACAGCATCATTTTCTTGTTTTTATTAATTTACAGATAGCCAGGGGCGTGCTCCAACACTCAGACATCATTTACAAATGAAGCATGTGTTTAGTGAGTCCTCCAGATCAGAGGCAGTAGGGATGACCAGGGATGTCCTCTGTTTAGTGAGTCCTCCAGATCAGAGGCAGTAGGGACGACCAGGGATGTTCTCTGTTTAGTGAGTCCTCCAGATCAGAGGCAGTAGGGATGACCAGGGATGTTCTCTGTTTAGTGAGTCCTCCAGATCAGATGCAGTAGGGATGTTCTCTGTTTAGTGAGTCCTCCAGATCAGAGGCAGTAGGGATGACCAGGGATGTTCTCTGTTTAGTGAGTCCTCCAGATCAGAGGCAGTAGATGACCAGGAATGTTCTCTGTTTAGTGAGTCCTCCAGATCAGAGGCAGTAGGGACGACCAGGGATGTTCTCTGTTTAGTGTGTCCTCCAGATCAGAGACAGTAGGGACGACCAGGGATGTTCTCTGTTTAGTGTGTCCTCCAGATCAGAGGCAGTAGGGATGACCAGGAATGTTCTCTGTTTAGTGAGTCCTCAGATCAGAGGCAGTAAGGATAACCAGGGATGTTCTCTGTTTAGTGAGTCCTCCAGATCAGAGGCAGTAGGGATGACCAGGGATGTTCTCTTGATAAGTGTGCAAATTAGACAATTTTATTGTCCTGCTAAACATTAAAAATGTAGTGAGTCCTTTCGCTTGTCAGGGAAAATGTATGGAGTAAAAAGTACATAATTTTCATTAGGAGTGTAGTGGAGTGAAAGAAAAAGCTGTCAAAAATATAAATTGTAAAGTACAGATAGACAAAAAAACTTCTTAAGTAGTACTTTGAAGTATTTGTACTTAAGTTCTTTACACCACCATGTTTCTGTTTGTCAAATAAAAATCAAAAATGTCAATTGTGTTTTTTTTTCTTCTTTCTTTGTATCAAATTATACAGTATTTTTGGGTTGTTAGTAGTTTTAGTTAAAACGAAAATGTGTTTTTTTTGGTCAAAGCTTTTGACACAGTAGACCATTCCATTCCTGTGTGCTGGCTAAGGAGTATTGGTGTCTCTGAGGGGTCTTTGACCTGTTTTGCTAACTACCTCTCTCAAAGAGTGCAGTGTATAAAGTCAGAACATCTGCTGTCTCAGCCACTGCCTGTCACCAAGGGAGTACCCTAAGGCTCGATCCTAGGCCCCACGCTCTTCTTAATTTACATCAACAACATAGCTCAGGCAGTAGGAAGCTCTCTCATCCATTTATATGCAGTTGATACAGTCTTATACTCAGCTGGCCCCTCCCCGGATTTTGTGTTAAATGCTCAACAACAAAGTTTTCTTAGTGTCCAACAAGCTTTCTCTACCCTTAATCTTGTTCTGAACACCTCCAAAACAAAGGTCATGTGGTTTGGTAAGAAGAATGCCCCTCTCTCCACAGGTGTGATTACTACCTCTGAGGGTTTAGAGCTTGAGGTAGTCACCTCATACAAGTACGTGGGAGTATGGCTAGACGGTACACTGTCCTTCTCTCAGCACATATCCAAGCTGCAGGCTAAAGTTAAATCTAGACTTGGTTTCCTCTATCGTAATCACTCCTGTTTCAGCCCAGCTGCCAAACAAACCCTGATTCAGATGACCATCCTACCCATGCTAGATTACGGAGACATAATGTATAGATCAGCAGGTCAGGGTGCTCTCTCGTGGCTAGATGTCCTTTACCATTCGGCTATCAGATTTGCCACCAACGCTCCTTATAGGACACATCACTGCACTCTGTACTCCTCTGTAAACTGGTCATCTCTGTGTACCTGTTGCAAGACCCACTGGTTGATTCTTAATTTTAAAAAAAACTTTGCCTCGCTCCACTCTGAGATATCTACTGCAGCCCTCATCCTCCACATAGAACACCCGTTCTGCCAGTCACATTCTGTTAAAGGTCCCCAAAGCACACACATCCCTGGGTCACTTTTCAGTTCGCTGTTGCGAGAGACTGGAACAATCTGCCACAAATTCTCAAACTGGACTGTTTTATCTCAATCTCTTCATTCAAAGACTCAATCATGGACACTTACTGACAGTTGTGGCTGCTTCGTGTGATGTATTGTCTAACTTCTTGACCTTTGTGCTGTTGTCTATCCTAACAATGTTTGTACCATGTTTGTGCTTCTGCCATGTGTTGCTAGCGTGTTGTTGTTGTCATGTGTTGCTGCCATGCTATGTTGTTGTCTTAGGTCTCTCTTCATGTACTGTTGTGGTGCCTCTTGTCGTGATGTGTGTCCTATATTTATATTTTTAATCCCAGCCCCCGTCCCCACAGGAGGCCTTTTGCCTCTTGGTTGGCCGTCATTATCAATAAGAAATTCTTATTTAAATGACTTGCCTATTTAAATAAAGGTGAAATATAAAAAAATATGACTTTGTTGTGGCGACCATGTTTTTGGAGAGAAATGGATGCGTTATTATTTTTGTGCCTGTTACGAATCCCTTTTGGCCCGACAGTCTAGGGGGGGATGTAATGAGACCCGTAACATAACTCATGCAAATTATTATTGTGACAAAGCAAACGTGTGAACGAAATAACCAGGACAATTGAAATCTACCGTCAAACTCAAGGTTTATTTGAAAACACATGGTAATGGGGGGGAGCAGGAAAAGGGGCTGAGCTGGACCCAAGGAAAGAAACAATAAGTATTCAAAAAAAACCTAAGCTAGACTAGCCTACTTTAACAACAGCTAACTAACTAACTAACCAAAAATACAGTGGGTGGTCCGCCCAGTTCTAACTAGTGTATTTAACAAAGTCTACCTACGGGTAGTGTATGCCCATGGGCGACTTGTCTTGGTTTCCCCTTTTCCCACCAGCAATCAAACACCATAACCAAAACAATACTCACAGGTGAGGACAAAGTGCTATGGAGGTGCTCAAACAAAAGAGAGGATAATACCCACCGAGAGAGTGAAACACAGAGAGATTGAGCTCTAGAGCAAACAACTGACAGGGTTTTTAAACCAAGGGAAAGGAACTGTGATTGGGTAGGAAACAGGAGGAGGTGTGTCTTCTGATTGATGATTGATTGTTGACTGATTGGGGAGTGATGATTTTCACCTGTGAGGGGAGAAGGAGAGCAAACACAGGATACATACACACACACAGGATACCTGTATCCGAAACAGTGCCATATGTCATGAATATTTATGAGACGGAATCCATTGGAACCTCTTGTTGGAAGGGTCGGGGAAGATGGCCGAAGCGGATGTTTTGTTTGAAACTGATGGCTCGTCGAGAGAAGATGAGAGTCGGAAGGAATGGATTACAGTGGCAAACAAAACAGGAAATAGGAAATAAGTCAAGTGGAATCTCGTAAATTCAATCCTATTTCTGACTCTTTGAAGGTTTTGGACTGATGGAGTTACGTAGAGGTGTACACTCCCGAAGTAAAAATACTTTAAAGTACTACTGAAGTAGTATACTTTACAATTTATGACTACTTTTCCTTCACTACAGTCCTTCTTTTGTTTTGTTTTTTGGTACTTTTTCCTCCCAATTTCGTGGCAAGGACATCCCGGCCGTCTAAACTCTCCCCGAACCCGGACGACTCTGGGTCTTCATGGCTGCGTCCAGCTGGGACACAGCCTGGGATCGAACCCTGACACTCAGAAGAACCCGTTACATTTGGAATGCTTAGCAGGACAGGAAAATGGACAAATTCACACACTTATCAAGAGAACATCCTGGTCATCCCTGCTGTCTCTGATCTGGAGGACTCACTTAACACAAATCTTTTGTTTGTAAATAATGTCTGAGTGTTGGAGTGTGCCTCTGGCTAAAAAAAACTAGAAAATGGTGCCGTCTGGTTTGGTTAGTATAAGGAATTGTAAAGGATTTCTAATTAGACTTTTGATTCTTAAATATATTTTAACAATTACATTTATTTTTGAAACTTAAGTATATTTAAAAGCAAATACTTTTACCCAAGTAGTATTTTACTGGGTGTCACTTGAGTCATTTTCTATTACGGTATCTTTATTTGGAAAGTGTTGTGTGTGGTTCTGTGAAGCAGGGTGCCTACCAAGGGGATTGTCTCTGGAGAGGCACTAGGAGTGACAGCAGAGGATGTCACTGAAGAAGTAGAGGCAGTGGTCGGTGCACTCAGACCGACCCGTATGGTGGATGGAGTGGTCGGTGCACTCAGACCGACCCGTATGGTGGATGGAGTGGTCGGTGCACTCAGACCGACCCGTATGGTGGATGGAGTGGTCGGTGCACTCAGACCGACCCGTATGGTGGATGGAGTGGTCGGTGCACTCAGACCGACCCGTATGGTGGATGGAGTGGTCGGTGCACTCAGACCGACCCGTATGGTGGATGGAGTGGTCGGTGCACTCAGACCGACCCGTATGGTGGATGGAGTGGTCGGTGCACTCAGACCGACCCGTATGGTGGATGGAGTGGTCGGTGCACTCAGACCGACCCGTATGGTGGATGGAGTGGTCGGTGCACTCAGACCGACCCGTATGGTGGATGGAGTGGTCGGTGCACTCAGACCGACCCGTATGGTGGATGGAGTGGTCGGTGAGGAAGCCCATTCCATCCATTATTTTGTTCTTTGAAGAAGAGTCTCTCCTTTCACACATACAGTGGGGCAAAAAAGTATTTAGTCACCCACCAATTGTGAAAGTTCTCCCACTTAAAAAGATGAGAGAGGCCTGTAATTTTCATCATAGGTACACTTCAACTATGACAGACAAAATGAGAAAAAAAATCCAGAAAATCACATTGTAGGATTTTTTATGAATTTATTTGCAAATTATTTTGTCTGTCATAGTTGGAGTGTACCTATGATGAAAATTACAGGCCTCTCTCATCTTTTTAAGTGGGAGAACTTGCACTTAAGAGGACCCAAGGTAAGGGAGTATAGGAAGAGTCTATAAACATAAAGTAATAAAGTCCTCATCTATCCAAGGCCCCACACCCGACCGGGAAATAAAGGAGTGACAACGTGAGCGAAGGAACAAACCCAACTCACGCGAAGGGCCATTACGAAGAAATAGAAGGGTTGGTAGGGCCGCATGGCAAGGCCCTTGTTACACCGAAGTGACAAAAGTCAGCACCGTGACACTTAAAAAGTTTTGGTTTATTTTCATTTTCTGTTTTGGAGTTCCCCTATCCAGTAGGGGGCGGCAATACACTGTTTCCGGTGTATTCAGCCCTAAAGCACCACCAAAGAAGAGTTTCCTTGGCAGTTGCAGAGAGGTATTTGGGTGCGTGAGACATCAGAAGAATTACAGGGTGTGTCCCATCCTTTCAGAATTTTTTTGTTTTTTAAACTAGGAAAGTCAGTTAAGAAAAAAATCATATTTACAATGACGGCCTACAAACAACCAAACCCAAGCGACGCTGTGCCAACTGTGTGCCACCCAACCATAGCCAGTTCGTGATAGAGCCTGGATTTGAATCAGGGTGTCTGTTGTGAAATCTCAAGCACTGAGATACAGTGCCTTAGACCACTGTGCTACTTGAGAGCCCAGTTAGGACTAGGGTTGGCCTGAGGTAGGACTTAATAGATTAAAATAGTGGAGTAGAGTCTTTTTTATTTTGTGAGTAATGTGTTAGGGTATTTGTTTATTTATTTATTTTTTCAAGCAAAGTATAAAGGAGTTGTACTCCAGTCTAGTAGGTGGCGGTAATTCAACATTTATTGGATGCCAACCACCGTTGAACCTCAACGAAGAAGAAGGAGTGTTTGCGTCAAGATGGCTGTCGGTGCCTTCCCCATCGCCAAGCTCCTCTACCTCGGTGTACGGCAGCTCAGCAAGCCCGTAGCCAACAGGCTCAAGGCCGGGGCTCTCCGGAGCGAGTTCTTCAAGACATATGTTTGTCTTCCACCGGGACAGAGTAAGTAATTTAGTTTCATTGAAGCTACGACCTGAGTGGTTCTGGTAAACGGGAGGTTGGGGAGAGTCGAAGGACGGGAGGGTCATGTAATAGTTAACCAATAGAATTCACCTGTCACTGCCGCTAGGCCAATAGTTTACATGGGCATGATCGTGAAGAACGCCCATTTGTGACTTTTGGTGATTGAAAAAGAAATGGTCCAATGATACAGTAGGGACGTCAGTCAAGCGGATTATCCAGCGAACCATGTAGCCAATTGGAGCGCGGTTAATTAATGAGTGCAGGATTTTGTTCGTTTGTCATTGAGGTTGTCTGTAGGAAATTAAATGTTAAGTGTTTTTTGTTGTTGCCATTATTACGAATGAACTGTACATTTTGTTTTACATTACATTGACCTCCCAGCAGTAGTATTACACTATTAGCTATGTCACTATAGATTAAATGATTCAGATCAATTTTGCCTGGCTTCCTTTTTTTGTCGGCCCCGCCTCCTCCTTCTGTGGGGGTTATTGGCAGTCGGCATCCAACGTTATAGTGCATTATCGCCACCTACTGTACTGGAGCGCCCCTGCCTCCCGCCTGTGTACTGGAGGAGGCCTAACATTAACCAAAATAAAGAAGGGTTCCTACAGTTGCAGGAATGCCCTGAATTGTGGGCTGCAGTTGCACCCTTCTACTTTGGATGAGCTGTGTTTACAACCTCTGTTATTGTCTCTGTGAAGTTTGCGTTTACCTAGTGAACTCCTCTGTCACTGCATCACAGATAGAACCAGGAGCAAGATGTTTCACCGATTTTTGTATAAATCTGAAGCATCCGGTTGGAATTTCCACTCCCCACCAAATATGGCGAGGAGAAGGAAGCCCAGTGGGAGAGTATGGCGTGAGATGGAACTGGGCTGACGTTCTGCTGATTTTCTTCACGTTGAAGAAAAGCCTGCTCTTAAATGTTTCTGTTACGAACAAAGTGCACTAAGTTTTGTAGACGTGACCTTTTGCCAAAAGTTTAAATGGCGTTGTTTACAAGGTGTGCAAGGGCGACTTGAGTTATTACACACGCGAACGACAGAGAAGTAAATGGATACATGCTAGAAAGCACCAATAGGATCTCATTAGGTTGTTATACACACTGCTTCATTTACTCACATTGAAAACACAGATGTACATATCTTGGTTTAGCTATAAATATATTTGGCGGCGTTGTGTTCTTACATCTGTATAGTTGATACATGGGCTGGCCAGACCATAATGCTGGGATACCAGCGACTGATCACCCGTTGTTGGCAGGGGGTAGTTAGCCTAAGAATGGACTCAAGGAGCTCGATGTTATTCCTTATAGTCCAAGGTCCTTAGATGTTCTGTCTTAGAAGTGAATTGGCTCTCTGGCAGCCCAAACAGTCATACTCCCATCTGAATCGATTCTCAATTGTGGTACGTTTTTCTAGAAATAAAGCTCTCCTACTTTCATATCATGTTAGTTGCCGTCAACAGTATTTTTCAGTAGCTAGGTTTCTATCCAAATAGCGACCATTTTTTTTCTTCTTCTTCTTGTGATTATTTTAAAATCTGCATTAAGAAAATATGCCAATGGTTCCCACCAGTGGTGTATTTGCACCAAACTGACTTGTCGCGGATAAAAAGCAGAGAGTGATGCTGTAGTGCACACACAATGTAGTTTTTCACTTAAGTTTTCATGTCCTGAATACAAATCTCTAAAGTTCAGTGTTTTTCCATTGCACTTTAAACTCTACTGTTTTGTCGGGAAAAACTGTTGTGTTTAAATAGCAAATGTGCCTCCTCTGGTCTTGGCTTGTGGTCTCCAGCCCAACAGCTGGCAGATACGGTGCTGGTAGGCTCGTCTACATGACGATGATGATTATTATGGGTAAGAGAGGGCTGGTTCTATACAGGGCAGGCAGATACAGGGCTGGTTCTATACAGAGCTGGTTCTATACAGGGCAGGCAGATACAGGGCTGGTTCTATACAGGGCAGGCAGATACAGGGCTGGTTCTATACAGGGCTGGTTCTATACAGGGCTGGTTCTATACAGGGCAGGCAGATACAGGGCTGGTTCTATACAGGGCTGGTTCTATACAGGGCAGGCAGATACAGGGCTGGTTCTATACAGGGCAGGCAGATACAGGGCTGGTTCTATACAGGGCTGGTTCTATACACGGCTGGTTCTATACAGGGCAGGCAGATACAGGGCTGGTTCTATACAGGGCAGGCAGATACAGGGCTGGTTCTATACAGGGCTGGCAGATACAGGGCAGGCAGATACAGTGCTGGTTGGCGATGATGATTATTATGGGTAAGAGAGGGACTATTTGTATTTGTCAAACGTCAGACGTGCATCGATCTTCGTGTCACCAGAATCAGACACTTGATATTTATTGGAATGGAGCATCATCGTCACCACCATACACTGTCATCATCATCGTCACCACCATACACTGCCATCATCACCATACACTGTCATCATCATCGTCACCACCATACACTGCCATCATCATCGTCACCACCATACACTGTCATCATCATCGTCACCACCATACACTGCCATCATCATCGTCACCACCATACACTGCCATCATCACCATACACTGTCATCATCATCACCATACACTGTCATCATCATCGTCACCACCATACACTGCCATCATCACCATACACTGTCATCATCATCGTCGTCACCATACACTGTCATCATCATCGTCACCACCATACACTGTCATCATCATCGTCACCACCATACACTGTCATCATCATCGTCGTCACCATACACTGTCATCATCATCGTCACCATACACTGTCACCACCATACACTGTCATCATCATCGTCACCACCATACACTGCCATCATCACCATACACTGTCATCATCATCGTCGTCACCATACACTGTCATCATCATCGTCACCATACACTGTCATCACCATACACTGTCATCATCATACACTGTCATCGTCATCGTCACCATACACTGTCATCATCATACACTGTCATCGTCATTGTCACCATACACTGTCATCATCATACACTGTCATCGTCCCCATACACTGTCATCATCGTCATCGTCACCATACACTGTCATCATCATACACTGTCATCGTCATCGTCACCATACACTGTCATTGTCACCATACACTGTCATCGTCATCGTCACCATACACTGTCATCATCATACACTGTCATCGTCATCGCCACCATACACTGTCATCATCATACACTGTCATCGCCACCATACACTGTCATCACCATACACTGTCATCGTCATCACCATACACTGTCATCGTCATCATCATACACTGTCATCGTCATCATACACTGTCATCACCATCATCACCATACACTGTCATCACACACTGTCATCACACACTGTCATCACCACACACTGTCATCACCACACACTGCCATCACCACACTGTCGTCGCCATCGCCACACTGCCGTCGCCATCGCCACACACTGTCGTCACCACACTGTCATCACCACACACTGTCGTCACCACACTGTCATCACCATCATCACCACACACTGTCATCACCATACACTGTCATCGTCATTGTCACCATACACTGTCATCGTCATTGTCACCATACACTGTCATCATCATTGTCACCATACACTGTCATCATCATTACCACCACTCACCGTCATCACCACACTGTCATCATCATACACTGTCATCATCGTCATCACCATACACTGTCATCACCATACACTGTCATCACCATACACTGTCATCGTCATTGTCACCATACACTGTCATCATCATACACTGTCATCATCACCACCACCATACACTGTCATCATCATACACTGTCATCATCACCACCACCATACACTGTCATCATCATCGTCACCACGAGTCATGGTTAAATGGTGCTCTCAGGGTAGGTTCAAATTGACCAAGTGGGTCAACAACAGCCGCACTGTGCTGGCTTCTATCCCTGATGAACACAAAGCCAAGCAGATAAAAGAACTGGACCTGGACAGAGAAAAGCTGCCTGTTGAAAGAGCACTTGGAATCCGATGGAACATTGAAAGTGATGCATTTACCTTCCGAGTCACTGTCAAGAACAGACCCCTTACAAGAAGAGGTTTTCTCTCAACTGTCAGCTCTATTTATGATCCATTAGGTTTCCTCGCCCCATTTGTATTAAAGGCAAAGTAAATTCTTCAAGTGCTCTGCAAGCTAAAGTGTGGATGGGGCGAAGTCATCCCTGAAGAACACTTTAGTTCATGGCAGAGATGGCTCTCAGAGCTGGACCAGCTCCCCAGATTCCAGATAAACAGGTGTATGAAGCCTGAGAACTTTGGTCAAGTCATGACGGCACAGCTGCATCACTTCGGTGATGCAAGTGAACAAGGTTATGGCACGGCAAGCTTCCTTAGGTTCACAAACGGTATGGAAAAGGTTCACGTTGCATTCATACTGGGGAAATCAAGGGTGACTCCACTCAAGCAGATGACAATCCCCAGACTGGAACTTGCTGCAGCAACATTGGCAGTGCGAGTGGACAGGATGTTAAGGTTGGAGCTCCAGATTGAACTTGAGGAGTCTACTTTTTGGACGGACAGCCAGTCTGTGCTAAAATACATCCGTAATGATACCAAGAGATTCCATACCTTTGTGGCTAATAGGGTTGCTATGATCCGTGACCTATCGAAAGCAAAACAGTGGAGGTATTTGGACTCCAAACACAACCCAGCCGATGATGCCTCGAGGATTACATGTTGAACTGTTCCTGAACTCAAAGAGATGCCGCAATGGACCAGAATTCCTGGAGAAACCAGAAACTCAATGGCCGAAAGTCCCCGAGGAGCTTAACTCCATCTCTCCGGATGATCCAGAGGTGAGAGAAGACGTAATCGTAAACCGTACACGTGTGGAAGAAAAGAGTCCAACCAGCAAACTGATTGAGTACTATTCAACATGGAACAGCTTGAAGAAAGCAGTTGCCTGGATGCTGAAACTGAAGAAACGTCTTCTACAGTTAAGCCAGAAAAGGAAAATTCTCTTTCAAACTGATCCAGATCAGAGTCTGACAAACTCACTGAAGGAACAAATTGACAAGTTCAAACTGACGTTTGGAAAAGAAAGTCTGTCTGTGGATGACCTAGATGAAGCAGAAAAGATCATACTCTGTCATCGCATGACTCCATATTTACTTCAGGGTGGTGGTGGTGGGTCGACTCCATATTTACTTCAGGGTGGTGGTGGTGGGTCGACTCCATATTTACTTCAGGGTGGTGGTGGTGGGTCGACTCCATATTTACTTCAGGGTGGTGGTGGTGGGTCGACTCCATATTTACTTCAGGGTGGTGGGTCGACTCCATATTTACTTCAGGGTGGTGGGTCGACTCCATATTTACTTCAGGGTGGTGGGTGGACTCCATATTTACTTCAGGGTGGTGGGTGGACTCCATATTTACTTCAGGGTGGTGGGTGGACTCCATATTTACTTCAGGGTGGTGGGTGGACTCCATATTTACTTCAGGGTGGTGGGTGGACTCCATATTTACTTCAGGGTGGTGGGTGGACTCCATATTTACTTCAGGGTGGTGGGTGGACTCCATATTTACTTCAGGGTGGTGGGTGGACTCCATATTTACTTCAGGGTGGTGGGTGGACTCCATATTTACTTCAGGGTGGTGGGTGGACTCCATATTTACTTCAGGGTGGTGGGTGGACTCCATATTTACTTCAGGGTGGTGGGTGGACTCCATATTTACTTCAGGGTGGTGGGTGGACTCCATATTTACTTCAGGGTGGTGGGTGGACTCCATATTTACTTCAGGGTGGTGGGTGGACTCCATATTTACTTCAGGGTGGTGGTGGTGGGTGGACTCCATATTTACCTCAGGGTGGTGGTGGTGGGTGGACTCCATATTTACCTCAGGGTGGTGGTGGTGGGTGGACTCCATATTTACCTCAGGGTGGTGGTGGTGGGTGGACTCCATATTTACCTCAGGGTGGTGGTGGTGGGTGGACTCCATATTTACCTCAGGGTGGTGGTGGTGGGTGGACTCCATATTTACCTCAGGGTGGTGGTGGTGGGTGGACTCCATATTTACTTCAGGGTGGTGGTGGTGGGTGGACTCCATATTTACGCCAGGGTGGTGGGTGGACTCCATATTTACTTCAGGGTGTCACACAGCGCTACCAAAACAAAGATCTACACCTACGCAGGAGGCATTTCTGACGCGATACAAAACATGGGATATACTATCTTTAAAAAAAAAAAAAATGAATTTTCTCCTTTTTTTTCTTTTCTTCCCCTGGGTAAATATCAGCCTGTGTGTCGCTGGGCTTGAACCCGGCTTATGGTCTTACCGCCTGTTGTATAAAATAGTAATGGCACCGGCTCTCTCTTCCCTCCCGCTCTAGTTTACCACTGGGTGGAGATGAGGACCAAGATGAGGATCATGGGTTTTCGGGGTTCCAACATCAAGCCCCTGAACGAAGAGGCGGCAGCAGAGCTGGGTGCAGAGCTGCTGGGGGAGGCCATCATCTTCATCGTTGGAGGGGGGTGTATGATCCTAGAGTACAGTAGACAGGCGGCCAACTCTAAGAGGAAGGAAGAAGAGCTGAGTCACACCATTGGCAGTCTGCAGACACAGATAGGAGAGCTGACCTTGAACACAGAGACACTGGATGCCAGGCTAAGGGAGGTCAACAGGCTACTGCTCTCCTTACCACCACCTGTTACCACCCAAGTTCCTGTTTCGGATCCTGCTGTCACTCTGGCTTCCTCTTCTGTGGATCCCAGTCAAAAGTGATACCTGTGTAATTTCTGAATTAGCCTGGTGGTCGTCAGATCTGTTTGCCTTGAGCCAAGTTCTCACTCATGTCATAACTAACCTTTTCATATCTGTCTCTCTCTCTCAATGTAGTGTTGTCAGACGAGACTAAAGGACTCTATACACACACACACACACTCTCTGCAAACGGAGCGACGGAGATCCGTTTGTGTCGATCCCTGCTTACTTTTGTGCGGCTGAATTTATGGAGTGGACCGTATACGACGGTGTGTGTGTGTGTGTGGAGTCCTTTCCGTCTAGGTTATGATGCCACACGAGTCAGCTGTTGGCTAAAACAGACAGATCTCTGTCCACCAGGTTGTGTCTGTTAATAAAAGGACTGTGACACGCAACCGTGTGCTTCCCAGATGAAACAGTCTGTGCATATATTATGTTTGCTTTGTCTTTGTCTTTTTTTTTTTCTTTATCTTCTTGAGGCAAAAGTCTATGTTCAGTACTCCTAGTAGGAACTATTGACCATATTCTTCACTGAAGTGTTTGTCATTCAAGTAGCCTCTGCTGAGATGTTCTAGTTTTCAAGGAGAAATGGAAAGAGGGCATTAACAAAGCAATACCATCTTAACTCCGCCTCCGCATTTACTGGATTGGTTGAACAGTGCAGAAGAGAACCTCCCACCGACAGTTTTCTATTCTCCTGGTCAAGACCGGGATGTCTTTCAGGCCTTTCTTTGACAGCTGCTATGTTTGTTGTTCAACGAGCGACGACTAGTTTTCATGTGGAGAAATACAGCACCAAACATCTGTTAGATGGGGAAATTGAGCAAGTAAGACTTCCTCTGCAAAAAATTGTCAACATTTTATTCCAGATTTCTTGATTTCTGTCAGGTTGATTTGACCTGTTTTGAGGGAAGTGTTACAGGGTATGTTGCTACGGTGACTCAAAAGGGACACACCACAGTGTAGATCCACTTCCCCCCCCCCCCTAATTTTTCAAGTGATGTTCATTAAGGCGAGCAGAAGTTTTCTGAGTTCTGCTAGATGCAAACCGACCCTCTATGCAGATGCCTTTTATCAGTTAAGTGGAGAGAAGTGCAACCACAACACAGTACTGTCTGTCTGCTGATATATAATATATGTATATATATATATATATATATATAAATATAAAGGATTTCCTGTAGAGCTGGGTGTGAGTGGGCCTGACTCTCATTACTGGGGGGTTTTGCTGTGTGTCAGGGGCTGCTGCTGGAGCAGTGACTCGCTGTCATATAGTGTATTCATTTTTTTTTGGGGGGGGGGTTCAATGCTTTATTTAACACTGAACATTTTTTGTGTGTTTTTAAAGCAACATGTAAAGTGTTGACCCCATGTTTCATGCGTTGAAATAAAAAAAATCCCCCAAATTTTTCCACACACACAGCTTATTTCTCTAAAATGTTGTGCGTGAATTTGTTTACATTCCTGTTATTGAGCGTTTTCTCGTTTGTCAAGATTAAACCGCATGATCGTTACACAGGTGCACCTTGTGCTGGGGGATGTTAAAAGGCCACTCTAAAATGTGCTGTGTTGTCACAAAAAACACATTTATTTTTACTAGGCAAGTCGGTTAAGAACAAATTCTTATTTTCAATGTCAGCCTAGGAACAGTGGGTTAACTGCCTTGTTCAGGGGCAGAACGACAGATTTGTACCTTGTCAGCTCGGGTATTCGAACTTGCAACCTTTCGGTTACTAGTCCAACGCTCTAACCACTAGGCTCCCCTGCCATCTCTACGCTCTAACCACTAGGCTACGCTGCCGCCTCTACACTCTAACCACTAGGCTACCCTGATGTTTTGAGGGAGTGTGAAATTGGCATGCTGACTGCAGGAATGTCCACCGGAGCGGTTGCCAGACAATTGAAAAACTCATTCTGGCAAAACTCATTCTGATTAGCTGGGCCCGCCTCCCCAGTGGGCCCGCCTCCCCAGTGGGCCCGCCTCCCCAGTGGGCCCGCCTCCCCAGTGGGCCCGCCTCCCCACTGTTCCCAGGCCGTCATTGAAAATAAGAATGTGTTCTTAACTGACTTGCCTAGTAAAATAAAGGTAAAATAAAAAATAAATAAAAAAAACACCACGTTTCAGTGTCTCTGGTTGAAACGAAGAACCTATATTAAACAGTGTATGGTTGAAACGAAGCACCTATATTAAACAGTGTCTGGTTGAAACGAAGCACCTATATTAAACAGTGTCTGGTTGAAACGAAGCACCTATATTAAACAGTGTCTGGTTGAAACAAAGCACCTATATTAAACAGTGTCTGGTTGAAACAAAGCACCTATATTCAACAGTGTCTGGTTGAAACGAAGCACCTATATTCAACAGTGATTGGCTTGGTGATGGTAATAGAGTGACTGGGGATCTATTATGCTTAGACGAGCAGGAGACCATGTGACCTGACCAGGAAACACTGTCATATAGGGCATATATATGTTTCCTCCAGTACCCCCAACAGCCCAACTCTAGTCCTCCAGTACCCCCAACTCCAGTCCTCCAGTACCCCAACAGCCCAACTCCAGTACCCCCAACAGCCCAACTCCAGTCCTCCAATACCCCCAACAGCCCATCTCCAGTCCTCCAATACCCCAACAGCCCAACTCCAGTCCTCCAATACCCCAACAGCCCAACTCCAGTCCTCCAATACCCCAACAGTCCAACTCCAGTCCTCCAATACCCCAACAGCCCAACTCCAGTCCTCCAATACCCCAACAGCCCAACTCCAGTCCTCCAATACCCCAACAGCCCAACTCCAGTCCTCCAATACCCCAACAGCCCAACTCCAGTCCTCCAGTCCCCCCAACTCCAGTCCTCCAATACCCCAACAGCCCAACAGCCCAACTCCAGTCCTCCAATACCCCAACAGCCCAACTCCAGTCCTCCAATACCCCAACAGCCCAACTCCAGTCCTCCAATACCCCAACAGCCCAACTCCAGTCCTCCAATACCCCAACAGCCCAACTCCAGTCCTCCAATACCCCAACAGCCCAACTCCAGTCCTCCAATACCCCAACAGTCCAACTCTAGTCCTCCAGTACCCCCAACTCCAGTCCTCCAGTACCCCAACAGCCCAACTCTAGTCCTCCAGTACCCCCAACTCCAGTCCTCCAATACCCCAACAGCCCAACTCCAGTCCTCCAGTACCCCAACAGCCCAACTCTAGTCCTCCAGTACCCCCAACTCCAGTCCTCCAGTACCCCAACAGCCCAACTCTAGTCCTCCAGTACCCCCAACAGCCCAACTCTAGTCCTCCAGTACCCCCAACAGCCCAACTCTAGTCCTCCAGTACCCCCAACAGCCCAACTCTAGTCCTCCAGTACCCCCAACTCCAGTCCTCCAGTACCCCAACAGCCCAACTCTAGTCCTCCAGTACCCCCAACAGCCCAACTCTAGTCCTCCAGTACCCCCAACTCCAGTCCTCCAGTACCCCGAACAGCCCAACTCTAGTCCTCCAGTACCCCCAACAGCCCAACTCTAGTCCTCCAATACCCCCAACAGCCCAACTCTAGTCCTCCAGTACCCCCAACTCCAGTCCTCCAATACCCCAACAGCCCAACTCCAGTCCTCCAGTACCCCCAACAGCCCAACTCTAGTCCTCCAGTACCCCCAACTCCAGTCCTCCAGTACCCCAACAGCCCAACTCCAGTCCTCCAGTACCCCAACAGCCCAACTCCAGTCCTCCAATACCCCGAACAGCCCAACTCCAGTCCTCCAGTACCCCAACAGCCCAACTCCAGTCCTCCAATACCCCGAACAGCCCAACTCCAGTCCTCCAGTACCCCCAACAGCCCAACTCCAGTCCTCCAGTACCCCCAACTCCAGTCCTCCAAAACCCCGAACAGCCCAACTCCAGTCCTCCAGTCCCCCCAACTCCAGTCCTCCAGTACCCCCAACAGCCCAACTCCAGTCCTCCTGTACCCCCAACAGCCCAACTCCAGTCCTTCAATACCCCAAACAGCCCAACTCCAGTCCTCCAAAACCCCGAACAGCCCAACTCCAGTCCTCCAGTACCCCCAACTCCAGTCCTCCAAAACCCCGAACAGCCCAACTCCAGTCCTCCAGTACCCCCAACTCCAGTCCTCCAAAACCCCGAACAGCCCAACTCCAGTCCTCCAGTACCCCCAACAGCCCAACTCCAGTCCTCCAGTACCCCCAACAGCCCAACTCCAGTCCTCCTGTATCCCCACTCATTTTTTGTTGTTGGCCCAGATGACAAATTCCTCTCATTCAACTAATTGAGGATGAAGTTGAATCGGGTGTGCTTGTTTGGGGCTACAACGTGTTCTGTTGTAGGACTGGAGGAAACGCTGCTATATGGGTACCAGGGGTGGAAAAACTATTCAAATCTCATTCTGTAGTAAAAGTGAAGATATTTTAATAGAAAATTACTACTTGAGTAAAAGTATTTGGTTTTAAATATACTTAAGTATCAAAAGTATGAATAACTAAAAATTCCTTATATTAAGAAAACCAGATGGCACAATTTTCTTGTTTTTTATTTTCGCATAGCAAGGGTCACATTCCAATACTCAGACATGATTTAAAAACAATGCAGTTGTGTTTAGTGAGTCCGTCAGATCAGAGGCAGTAGGGATGACCAGGGATGATCTCTGTTTAGTGAGTCCTCCAGATCAGTGGCAGTAGGGATAACCAGGAATGTTCTCTGTTTAGTGAGTCCTCCAGATCAGAGGCAGTAGGGATGACCAGGGATGTTCTCTGTTCAATGAGTCCTCCAGATCAGAGGCAGTAAGGATAACCAGGAATGTTCTCTGTTTAGTGAGTCCTCCAGATCAGAGGCAGTAGGGATGACCAGGGATGATCTCTGTTTAGTGAGTCCTCCAGATCAGAGGCAGTAGGGATGACCAGGGATGTTCTCTGTTTCGTGAGTCCTCCAGATCAGAGACAGCAGGGATGACCAGGGATGTTCGCTTGATAAGTATGTGAATTGGACCATTTTCTGTCCTGCTAAGCATTCAAAATGTACTTTTGGGTGTCAGGGAAAATGTATGGAGTAATAAGTACATAATTTTCATTAGGAATGTAGTGGAGTAAAAAGTCAAATATATAAATGATAAAAGTACAGATACTACCCCCCCAAAAAATGCCTTTAGTACTTTACACCACTGATGGGTGCTTGGACCCAGGTGAGGAGGGTGTTTTATAACCCCACGACAGTATGACACAGGGAAACTGTAACTGGCAATAATATTTGTTGACTTGAAAATTTTGAAATTTGTACATTTAGGTCCATCAAATGTTGCCCACCTTCCCCAAGTACAACAGAGCTTAACTATGGTTCTGACTAGGTGGAATACAGACTTTTTCGTAGCAGGTTAGGAGAATGAGGTTACGGTTATGAAAAGGGTTAGCTAAAATGCTCTCCTAGCCTGCTATGAAAAGTCACTTCCTGGTTGTAGCTGTACTCCATCTTGTCCCAAGGTTTTCACAAACTCTTTTGTTGTTGTTGCCATAGCACTACACAGCTAATTCAAATAATCAACGAATCGTCAAGCTTTGATCATTTGAATCAACTGTGTCGTGTTAGGGGGCAAAAACTAAAAAGTGCACCCCTTGGGGTCCCGAGGACCTTGGGAAACGCTGATCTTGTCACAACTCTGTATTATTGTCTTGACTCACTGTGTGAATCCCTTCCCTAGTTGGTGATGTACTGTGACGTGTAATTTTTTTTTTTTTAAATGGCTGTATATGAATGAGCATAAAATAAAGTGAAATGTTCTAATCATGTGTTCTTTTCAGTTTGTTGTTATAAAACTGTACAATATTGCTTAGATTGACCAAGGCCTAAAATGGTGGGTATGTTCAACGATTGGCCAGAAGGTGGCGGTAGTGCGTGTGTTGTTGATGACATCCGCTATCTGCAGTGTTGCCATGTTCGCGGTTTCCGGCTAAATTTGGCTACTTTGGAAATGATGTCTCGGGTGGAAATGTATTGGTTGTGGGGGTTTTCAAACAGTTGTGGGTAGGCTATTTAGATTGTCATTATGGAGACATCTATTTCAAACACGTTTTCCGTAAAACATGTGAATTACGCTAGAACTGACGCGCACCAATAAATAATGGGGACAAAGCACTGGAAAACGACTTTGGGCGCACTTGAGCGCGTTACATAAATTCGTAAATTCTATTGTTGACTTTGCTTAAAGAAAACGGCATCAAGCGATATGTTTTATGCATTGCTCAGCTCTTAGGTCTGGGGGGAGGAAGGCGGGGGGACATTTATGCCCGAGTGGACATTTATCATAGAAGTTATGGAACTCCCTCACGTGGTTCTTTTTATGGGGGAAAGTCTTCAATTAAACGGATATTAAATGTGGAGAATGATCCATTTGCCTCCGTTGGCCATCAAATAGCCTATTAATATACAGTGCCTTGCGAAAGTATTCGGCCCCCTTGAACTTTGCGACCTTTTGCCACATTTCAGGCTTCAAACATAAAGATATAAAACTGTATTTTTTTGTGAAGAATCAACAACAAGTGGGACACAATCATGAAGTGGAACGACATTTATTGGATATTTCAAACTTTTTTAACAAATCAAAAACTGAAAAATTGGGCGTGCAAAAGTATTCAGCCCCTTTACTTTCAGTGCAGCAAACTCTATCCAGAAGTTCAGTGAGGATCTCTGAATGATCCAACGTTGACCTAAATGACTAAGGATGATAAATACAATCCACCTGTGTGTAATCAAGTCTCCGTATTAATGCACCTGCACTGTGATAGTCTCAGAGGTCGGTTAAAAGCGCAGAGAGCATCATGAAGAACAAGGAACACACCAGGCAGGTCCGAGATACTGTTGTGAAGAAGTTTAAAGCCGGATTTGGATACAAAAAGATTTCCCAAGCTTTAAACATCCCAAGGAACACTGTGCAAGCGATAATATTGAAATGGAAGGAGTATCAGACTACTGCAAATCTACCAAGACCTGACCGTCCCTCTAAACTTTCAGCTCATACAAGGAGAAGACTGATCAGAGATGCAGCCAAGAGGCCCATGATCACTCTGGATGAACTGCAGAGATCTACAGCTGAGGTGGGAGACTCAATCAGTCGTATATTGCACAAATCTTGCCTTTATGGAAGAGTGGCAAGAAGAAAGCCATTTCTTAAAGATATCCATAAAAAAATGTCATTTAAAGTTTGCCACAAGCCACCTGGGAGACACACCAAACATGTGGAAGAAGGTGCTTTGGTCAGATGAAACCAAAATTGAACTTTTTGGCAACATTGCAAAAAGTTATGTTTGGCGTAAAAGCAACACAGCTCATCACCCTGAACACACCATACCCACTGTCAAACATGGTGGTGGCAGCATCATGGTTTGGGCCTGCTTTTCTTCAGCAGGAACAGGGAAGAGGGTTAACATTGATGGGAAGATGGATGGAGCCAAATACAGGACCATTCTGGAAGAAAACCTGATGGAGTCTGCAAAAGACCTGAGACTGGGACGGAGATTTGTCTTCCAACAAGACAATGATCCAAAACATAAAGCAAAATCTACAATGGAATGGTTCAAAAATAAACATATCCAGGTGTTAGAATGGCCAAGTCAAAGTCCAGACCTGAATCCAATCGAGAATCTGTGGAAAGAACTGAAAACTGCTGTTCACAAATGCTCTCCATCCAAACTCACTGAGCTCGAGCTGTTTTGCAAGGAGGAATGGGAAAACATTTCAGTCTCTCGATGTGCAAAACTGATAGACATACCCCAAGCGACTTACAGCTGTAATCGCAGCGAAAGGTGGCGCTACAAAGTATTAACTTAAGGGGGCTGAATAATTTTGCACGCCCAATTTTTCAGTTTTTGATTTGTTAAAAAAGTTTGAAATATCCAATAAATGTCGTTCCACTTCATGATTGTGTCCCACTTGTTGTTGATTCTTCACAAAAAAATACAGTTTTATATCTTTATGTTTGAAGCCTGAAATGTGGCAAAAGGTCGCAAAGTTCAAGGGGGCCGAATACTTTCGCAAGGCACTGTATATACCATGGTAGGCTACCATTTGATACAACAAATATGTTGGAATGACGGAGTCATTGCAAATCAATGTGCCCCTTGTGTAGTCTACCTGGAGCTGTCGAACCTATTTAATAAATATGCTATAATTTAGCCTTATGTTAGTATGCAATTATTAATGGACATGTTTCGTTAATTATAAATTATCAATTTCTTACCTCAAAATCCCCTCGCTATTCATGTTGAATACATTCGTCTGTTTGAACTAAACGAGCTGCTAAATCGTTCAGTTTATGTCTTGCCTACATCTTGTCTCATCTACTGTAGACTATCTGAAATGATATGTAGGCCAATCAGGGACTATAGGCTACCTTCCTTTATCCAAGCAAAATTGAATTACAATCATAAACCCAGATTTGAGTCTGTAGCCTATTGAAATGACAAGTCAATCTCTCAAATGGACCATTTATAACGGTTTGCAGTCTTAACATCTGGCCTATAATAACAGCACCATTAACATGAGTTTAGTCATGTTTGTCCAAGTGGTTCTTGCTCAGAGATTTTGTGATCCTATGTCCAACTTTCATCACTCAATCTCCCCTGTCGGATTTGAACAGATTGTTGATAAACCTGAATCGAGCCCTAAATGCAGATTGGGTGAAATCCGTGGTATATCAGACCATATTTGTTTTTTGTTTGTTTAACCTTTATTTAACTCGGCAAGTCAGTTAAGAACACATTCTTATTAACAACGACGGCCTACCAAAAGGCCTCCTGCGGGGACGGGGGGTCTGGGATTAAAAAATAAAATAAATAAATACAATATAAATATAGGACAAAACACACATCACAACACTACATAAAGAGAGGACTAAGACAACAACATAGCAAGGCAGCAACACATTACAACACAGCATGGTAGCAACACAACATAACAGCAACATGGTAGCAACAACATGGTAGCAGCACAAAACATGGTACAAACATTATTGGGCCCAGACAACAGCAAAAAAGGTAGAGAGAACAATACATCACACAAAGCATATACCATGGGTATGACAGAAAAATAATACGTTTTACTGTTCTAATTAGGTTGGTAACCATTTTATAATAGCAACAAGGCACCCTGGGGATGTGTGGTATATGGCCAATATACCATTGTTAACGAATGTAACCAGGCACACCATGTCGCGTCGTGCTTAAGAACTGCCCTTAGCCGTGGTATGTTGGCCATATACCACACCCCCTTGTCCTTATTGCTTAATCATAGCAGTTGGTCGAGTTAAATCGAAATCCATTGATGAAAAACGATCTGTCAAGTTTAATAAGGACAAATTATATTTTCTCTTCCGGCATATTCAAATGCCTTTATTATGTCATGTCATAGCTCAACAATAATTATTATCTTGAGGAAACACTCATTTCGTTTCTAATGTCGATGCAACGATAACATTATGGAAAAGTTATTTTATTGTATAAATATGGCAACTCTTCTCTTGCTAAAAAACAAAAACATTTTGTGTTGTCATTGTGTTAGAAATTTGTGCTCGACCTGGCAACCTGCTTATCATAAATCCCATTCGAACAAGCGTCGTCTGTATTTATAGGCCATTTTGAAGCAGGGGCATCGAGCAAAGGTACAAAACGAATGTTTTTTTATATATATAAATATATTTGATATTTCGCTTTATTTCATATTTGTATGTGAATATTTGTGTTTGCACGACGATGTATTTGTAACTTTAGTGGAACATTCCTCCTGCGCAGTGAAGCTTTTTCTCCACCGTTGCACAAACCAACTGTTATGCAGCTAGCGTTAGCATTAAAGCTAGCGGTCCTGTAGCTACATTTAGCAACTTTAATGTTATTCAGATAAGGTAAAATTACTGCTATCGATGGATTATGTTATCGATGCAGACTTTCAGTTTATATTTGCGCATTGGTTTGCATCATTGACCATCATAATCATTTAATAAGCAGTGTTTTACAGTGCATCATCCACCTAGCCAGTTGGCTAACAACAGTGCATGGTGCTATTATTGAAGTTGGCGCCAGTTTCATAGTGGACATAGCTAAACAGTGCAATACAGAATTCAACTCCAGGGTGCATTCTGTGCAATGACTTTTATTCATTGAGTTTTGTTTGTTATCTATGCAGAAATCTTTAGTAGTTGCATAGATCTCCATGCACCATGAGGAGTACTGAGGTGAAGAAACTGAAAGTGAACGAGCTGAAAGAGGAGCTACGTCGGCGATCCCTGGACACCAAGGGGCTGAAGGCGGACCTGGTGGAGCGGCTCAATGCGGCTCTGGAGGCGGAAGCTGCGGAGCCCGGTGGAGCTGCAAGGGGGACACCGGAGCACGAGCCGGAGGAGGAGCAGCGGGGAGATGGAGAGGAGGGATTTGGGGACGAAGGATTCCCGAACAAAGGTAGAACTAGACAGACTTCCTGTCTGTGCACATGGAATGTCAAGCAGGGGACATTTCTTTGAAATATAATCATGTTTCTAGGGGGGGGGGGGGGGTTGCTATGTGGTTATTAAAACAGAATCAGACAGTAGTTGACCTATTTACCTAGTCGGCTGTTGTTTTGTGAGGGGGGATCTATGATAAATAAAGTAATTATTTATATATTCTGATTTATATTAAAATTATAATTATTCAGAATAATAACAATCAGGATGTTGCGTCCAGTGGGATAAATGCAGATGGACAAACCCCATCCTTCGGCCTATGTACATTTTATAGACCATTCTGCTTCATCAGCTGGGCTACAGGTGATAATGCTTATTATGGCTAAAAGCACATATGCATGATCCAATATGTTAAAAAGTTTATATAATTCTTAACTATATGATTTTATTTTCATACATTTTGAAGTAGAATTACCCTTCAAAAAAAATCACCAGCTTTTTTATAATTTAATTTAATTTATTTATTTAACCAGGCAAGTCAGTTAAGAACAAATTCTTATTTTCAATGACGACCTAGGAACAGTGGTTTAACTGCCTGTTCAGGGGCAGAACGGCAGATTTTGTACCTTGTCAGCTCGGGGGTTTGAACTTGCAACCTTTCGGTTACTAGTCCAACGCTCTAACCACTAGGCTACACTGCCACAGCTTCTCAGTCCTTCTACATAAATATTATCCCGGGACCCCAGAGCCCCGAAGCAAGAAGACTGGAATTGGTCAAACTCGCAGTTTAACATTTTCCCTAAAGGCATGATGGTCATGACTTTGTTGCATTAAAGGGGAGGTTAACTTAGCCCCTGACAATAAGAGCTGAGATCAACATACGATTCAGTCATGGAATTACATTATGCTTTAACCTCTGGGTACTGTATATTGTTGAGTGCATGATAACAGTGCATGATAACAGTGCATGATGACAGTGCACGATGACAGTGCACGATAACAGTGCATGATAACAGTGCATGATAACAGTGCATGATAACAGTGCATGATGACAGTGCATGATACCAGTGCACAATAACAGTGCACGATGACAGTGCACGATGACAGTGCACGATAACTGCACGATGACAGTGCACGATGACAGTGCACGATGACAGTGCACGATGACAGTGCACGATAACTGTGCACGATAACAGTGCATGATAACAGTGCATGATAACAGTGCATGAAAGTAGTGCATGATCATATTCAACTGTTCTGCCTGCGGCTATGGAACCCTGACCTGTTCACCGGACGTGCTACCTGTCCCAGACCTGCTGTTTTCAACTCTCTAGAGACAGCAGGAGTGGTAGAGATACTCTTAATGATCGGCTATGAAAAGCCAACTGACATTTACTCCTGAGGTGCTGACTTGCTGCACCCTCGACAACTACTGTGGTTGTTATTATTTGACCATGCTGGTCATTTATGAACATTTGAACATCTTGGCCATGTTCTGTTATAATCTCCACCCGGCACAGCCAAAAGAGGACTGGCCACCCCACATAGCCTGGTTCCTCTCTAGGTTTCTTCCTAGGTTCTGGCCTTTCTAGGGAGTTTTTCCTAGCCACCATGCTTCTACACCTGCATTGCTTGCTGTTTGGGGTTTTAGGCTGGGTTTCTGTACAGCACTTTGAGATATCAGCTG
>NC_088220.1:87041930-87131930 GCF_036934945.1 Oncorhynchus masou masou | reverse complement strand
CTCTTCAAGTGCAGTCGCAAAAACCATCAAGCGCTATGAATAAACTGACTCTCTTGAGGACCGCCACAGTAAAGGAAGACCCAGAGTTACCTGACTCTCATGAGGACCGCCACAGTAAAGGAAGACCCAGAGGTCCCTGTCTCTCATGAGGACCGACACAGGAAAGGAAGACCCAGAGGTACCTCTGCTGCAGAGGATAAGTTCATTAGAGTTTCCAGCCTCAGAAATTGCAGCCCAAATAAATGCTTCACAGAGATCAAGTAACAGACACATCTCAACATCTACTGTTCAGAGGAGACTGGGTGAATCATCAGACCGTAATGTTTGAATTGTTGCAAAGAAACCACTACTAAGGACACCAATAATAAGAAGAGATTTGATTGGGCCAAGAAACACGAGCAATGGACATTAGACCAGTGTAAATCTGTCCTTTGGTCTGATGAGTCCAAATTTGCAATTGTTGGTTCCAACCGCCATGTCTTTGTGAGACGCAAAGTAGATGAACAGATGATCTCCTCATGTGTGGTTCCCACCGTGAAGCATGGAGGAGGAGGTGTGATGGTGCTTTGCTGGTGACACTGTCTGGGATTTATTTAGAATTCAAGGCACACTTAACCAGCATGGCTACCACAGCATTCTGCAGCAATACACCATCCCATCTAGTTTGTGCCTAGTGGGACTATAATTTGTTGTTTTTCAACAAATTGATTAAGAAGGAGAGTGGAGTGCTGCATCAGATGATCTGGCCTCCACAATTACCCGACCTCAACCCATTTGAGATGGTTTGGGATGAGTTGGACCGCAGAGTCAAGGAAAAGCCGCCAACAAGTACTCAGCATATGTGGGAACTCCTTCAAGACTGCAGGAAAAGCATTCCAGGGGAAGCTGGTTGAGAGAATGCCAAGTTTGTGCAAAGCTGTCATCAAGACATCAAGACAAAGGATATCTACTTTGAAGAATCTAAAATAAATGTGGATTTGTTTAACACTTTTTTGGTTACTACATGATTCCATATGTGTTATTTCATAGTTTTAATGTCTTCACTTGTTCTACAATGTAGAAAATTTTAAAAATAAAGAAAAACCTTTGAATGAGTAGGTGTGTCCAAACCTTTAACTGGTACTGTAAAAATACTGCTATGTAACAGCTTTTTCCTAGGTGCACACTGGAATTAAAGGGCAACTACACCAAAAATCAAAATTTTCTCTGATTTTTTTCCAGACCTTAAAAGTGGTTTGATGTGTGTTCAAGCAATTTTGTTGTTTTCCTTTTTATATAAAAAAAAAAATGATTTTGAGAACAAAAACCTGGGGGAAAAAAGGGTTTGCGAAACAGAATCAGGAATAAAGTAAAACCTAATGATAACCCCCTCCCCCTCCCATTAAAAAAAAATATATATATATAAAACTTAAGACTGATATAACCCGTTTATTTTTTCAATTTAATCATACATTTATTTTTCAATATAATATGAGATACTTACTTAATTTTGAAGAACATATTTGTACTTTATCTTGCAGTAAAACTGTAAATATGAATAATCTCAAAAAAAAAAGAAAAGTTTTAATGTTAAAAAGGTTTCATGTTCTCTTACTTAGAAAATAGTGCTGATCATCTAGACCTAGACGATATCCAAAACAACTAACAATACACTGAATTCATACATTTTTTCAGTCATTTTAAATTGTCAAGTCTTTCTACACAATACCACAACAAATTTCATTGAAAATATTCAATAATTTCCCTGTGTATTTCTGATGAAGTCAAGTCATTAGAATATACCATCGGCCAACAAATTAGAGCTCGTTCTGCAAAATATGTCATGTAGACCCCACCCACCAGCTGAGTAAAATAATGTTTTTAGCAGCTAATAAAAGTGTTTCTTGGCAGTTACAAAACCAAAGTGTGGATTGCAGTCACTAAGTTGTTGCAGAACTAAAATGCTGTTTAATTTCAGCTGCGTAATTAAGTTCTGGGTCCACGTGTTAGAAATTAAAAGTTCCTGTTTGTGATGTGTTGTGGAAATGATCAGAATTTGTTAGTAACATAGGTAAGATGTTTTATATTCATCATATGTTTGTAAGTTACTTCTCATCAGAAGGTTATTTTTGTATAATACTGTGGCGAGGTTGCAGTTATCTGTCCTATGTCAAGACTAAGTTGCATGGGCCGCAGAGAGGGGAGAGGTCAAAGTGTCTTTTGCTCCACTATGTGTGTGCCAGTCACACCCTACTTTTCTCATAGGGGAAAAGGAGGATGGCAGTGTCTGGAATCATTCTCATGCTCCCTTTTATCTTAACCTATAGCCTCACTCTCCTCTCCGTGAGCTTGTCCAGGATTGGTTGTATTTAGATTTGGTTGTATCTAAATGACAATTTGCTATATGCCTGTTGATATGGAGGATTGGTTTATGGTTCTGAGTTTGAGAAAGGAGACAAAGCTGAACAATGAATCATGCCGAGGCTGTCTTATCCTGTGTATCTTCGCTATAAAGGATCCCATTTGCCATTGTGTTGGGACTCTCAACTTTTCATTAGAGATACTGAACTGTTGAAAGTCAAAATGCTATTGCGATGTGGAGGGGGCTCTCAGAGAATTCACTGAGAGACACTGAATTGATCTGAGAGTCACAGGATTGTGATGGAGCTCATATAATTAAAGATGGACTTTGATAACTAACTCTGACTTGTGCGTGTGGTTTGCTCCCATGATTTGGTAAATAGAGGAAATTTCCACGACAGATGTCTCTGACTGACTGACTACTTTTTCTAATTGGCTGACTACTCTTATGTACTAAACTAAAGACTACTACTAAAACTAAAGACTACTACTACTACTACTGCTAATAATACTCTTAATTCTACTACAAATATGAATACTTATACTACTACTACCTTGGTCTTTATCTCACCTGGGTCCTGTTCAGTAGATACTAAACGGGGGGAAACAGATAGTCGGTACTACCTTTGCTGCTATAACAATGTTTCCGGTATCATTTCATGGTTTGGTAAAGGTTAGTTATGTCTGTCACGCCCTGGTCTTAGTATGTTGTGTTTGTCTTTATTTATTTGGTCAGGCCAGGGTGTGACATGGGTTTTTTGTGGTGTGTTTTGTCTTGGGGGTGTCTAGCATAGTCTATGGCTGCCTGAGGCGGTTCTCAATCAGAGTCAGGTGATTATCGTTGTCTCTGATTGGGAACCATATTTAGGCAGCCATATTCTTTGAGTATTTCGTGGGTGATTGTTCCTGTCTCTGTGTTTGTTGTCACCAGATAGGCTGTATAGGTTTTCACGATCCGTTTGTTGTTTTGTATTGTTCGTTTGTTCATTTTCATTAAAGAACATGAGTAACCACCACGCTGCATTTTGGTCCGCTTCTCCTTCTACAGACGAACGCCGTTACAATGTCCCTAACTAAAACACAGTTCTAAACGATGAGCTTGGTCCAGTGCTGTGATTGGAAGGTCTAACCTGTCATTTTTCAGTTCAGTGCTGTGATTGGATGAGTAACCTGTCAGTCTTCAG
Source organism: Oncorhynchus masou masou (assembly GCF_036934945.1). Lineage (NCBI taxonomy): Eukaryota > Metazoa > Chordata > Actinopteri > Salmoniformes > Salmonidae > Oncorhynchus > Oncorhynchus masou. Next base: position 87,128,406 of record NC_088220.1, on the reverse strand, counting down.
TGCTGTGATTGGAAGACTAACCTGTCAGTCGTCAGTCCAGTGCTGTGATTGGAGGACTAACCTGTCAGTCTTCAGTGCTGTGATTGGAAGACTAACCTGTCAGTCGTCAGTCCAGTGCTGTGATTGGAGGACTAACCTGTCAGTCTTCAGTGCTGTGATTGGAAGACTAACCTGTCAGTCGTCAGTCCAGTGCTGTGATTGGAGGACTAACCTGTCAGTCGTCAATCCAGTGCTGTGATTGGAAGACTAACCTGTCAATCTTGTACAGGTCCAGGTCGCCTCAGCCCCCTGCTGAAGAGGAAGAGGAGGACTTTGATGACACTTTGGTGGCTCTGGACACATGTGAGTAACATTTGAGAACTCCAGTTGAAAAGAGGTATTCACACAGGTCATTAGTGAGTAACATCTCTGACTTTTCATGGTTTCCCTTGCCTTAATTTACTTGACATTTCGATTTAGAGGTCGACCGATTATGATTTTTAAACGCAGATACCGATTATTAGAGGGCCCCCCCCCCGCAAAAGCCACTGCCGATTATTGGAGGACACCCCCGCAAAAAAAAAACAAAAAACGATTTTTATAAAATCGTTTTTTGTTTTTGCGGGGGGGGGGTGTCCTCCAATAATCGGCAGCGGCTTTTGGCGGCTTTTTGTAATAATGACATTACGACAATACTGAATGAACACTTCTTTTATTTTAACTTAACCCCTAAATAAAAATCTATTTAGTCTGAAGTAAATAATGAAACATGTTCGATTTGGTTTAAATAATTTAAAAACAAAGTGTTGGAGAAGAAAAAGTCCAATATGTGCCATGTAAGAAAGCTAACGTTTCAGTTCCTTGCTCAGAACATGAGAACATATGAAAGCTGGTGGTTCCTTTTAACATGAGTCTTCAATATTCCCAGGTAAGAAGTTTCAGGTTGTAGTTATTATAGGAATTATAGGACTATTTTTCTCTATACCTGTCACGATGTACCAAGGTGGGTGGAATCAGGCGCAGAGAGCAGGTTTCAGTGATTTGACAGTTTATTCTCCGATGCACAAAAGACGACGGTCAACCCAACACACAGGGTGAAGAATCCAACACAGGATCATAAAAGACCGGAGAATAAAACACAAGTACTCCACCAAATGACATGAAGAGAAAAACAATCCCGCACAAAATAAGGGCGGGACAACCTACTACATATAAGGACACTGTAACGGCGTTCTTCGTTTGTTGAAAGAGAGTCGGACCGAAATGCAGCGTGGTGGTTACTCATGTCTTTAATGTAGAAGATAGCGATACATGAAATAACTTAAATAAATACAAAACAACAAACGGAACGTGAAAACTAATTACAGCCTATCTGGTGAACACTACACAGAGACAGGAACAATCACCCACGAAATACAAAGTGAAACCCAGGCTACCTAAATACGGTTCCCAATCAGAGACAACGAGAATCACCTGACTCTGATTGAGAACCGCCTCAGGCAGCCAAACCTATGCAACACCCCTACTCAGCCGCAATCCCAATAACTACAAAAACCCAATACGAAATACAACAACATAAACCCATGTCACACCCTGGCCTGACCAACTAATTAACGAAAACACAAAATACTAAGACCAAGGCGTGACAGACACTAATTAACTAAAATACACACAGGTGAAACCAATCAGACAAAACCAACAGACAAACGAAAAAGGGATCGGTAGCGGCTAGTAGGACGGTGACGACGACCGCCGAGCACCGCCCCAACAGGCAGGGGAGACAACTTCTAGTAGGACGGTGACGACGACCGTCGAGCACCGCCCCAACAGGCAGGGGATACAACTTCTAGTAGGACGGTGACGACGAACGCCGAGCACCGCCCCAACAGGCAGGAAAGTCAACCTCGGCGGAAGTCGTGACAATACCCCCCCCCCGACGCGCGGCCATTTGTAGTTCATTAACCTTTGATTATTGGATGTTCTAATAGGCAAGATAAGTTCACTTTAGTATTGCCAGTGTAACAGTATAGCTTCCGTCCCTCTCGCCCCTACCTGGGCTCGAACCAGGAACTCATCGACAACAGCCACCCTCGAAGCAGCGTTACCCATGCAGAGGAAGGGGAACAACCACTCCAAGTCTCAGAGCGAGTGACGTTTGAAACGCTATTAGCACCCCGCTAACTAGCTAGCCATTTCACATCGGTTACACCAGCCTCATCTCTGGAGTTGATAGGCTTGAAGTCATAAACAGCGCTGTGCTTCAAGCATTGCGAAGAGCTGCTGGCAAACGCAGGAAAGTGGTGTTTGAATGAATGCTTAGGAGCCTGCTGGTGCCCACCACCACTCAGTCAGACTGCTCTATCAAATCATAGACTTAGTTATAATATAATAAACACACAGGAATACGAGCCTTTGGTCATTAATATGGTCAAATCGGGACACTCATTTCGAAAACAAAACGTTTATTCTTTCAGTGAAATACGGAACCGTTTATCTAAATATTGCTGTTACATTGCACAACCGTCAATGCTATAACATAATTATGTAAAATTCTGGCAAATTAACTACGGTCTTTGTGAGGAAGAAATGGTCTTTACCCAGTTTGCAAAGAGCCAGGCGGCCCAAACTGCTGCACCCTGAGTCTGTTGCAAGAGAAGTGACACAATTTCCCTAGTTTAATATTGCCTGCTAACATGAATTTATTTTAACTAAATATGTAGGTTTAAAAAATATATACTTGTGTATTGATTTTAAGAAAGGCGTTGGTGTTTATGGTTCGGTACATTGGTGTTTATGGTTCGGTACATTGGTGCAACGACATTCCTTTGTTCTCAAATGCGCTTTTGTTAAATCACCCCCCGTTTGGCGAAGTAGGCTGTGATTCAATGATAAATTAACGGGCACCGCATTGATTATATGCATCGCAGGACAAGCTAGTTAAACTAGTAATATCTTCAACCATGTGTAGTTAACTAGTGATTATGTTAAGATTGATTATTGTTTTTATAAGATAAGTTTAATGCTAGCTAGCAACTTGCCTTAGCTCCTTGCTGCACTCGCGAAACAGGTGGTCATCCTGCCACGCAGTCTCCTCATGCAGTGTAATCGGCCATAATCGGCGTCCAAAAATGTAGATTACCGATTGTTATGAAAACTTGAAATCGGCCCTAATTAATCGGCCATGCCGATTAATCGGTCGACCTCTAATTGTGATGTTTATATACACAAAAGAATGTGGACACCCCGTTAAATGAGGAGATTCGGCTATTTCAGCCACACCCATTGCTGACAGGTGTATTAAAACGAGCACACAGCCATGCAATCTCCATAGACAAACATTGACAGTAGAATGGCCTTACTGAAGAGCTCAGTGACTTTCAACGTGGCACCGTCATAGGATGCCACCTTTCCAACAAGTCATTTTGAAGTAGAAACGTCTAGGAGCAACAGCGGCTCAGCTACAAAGTGGTAGGCCACACAAGCTCACAGAACGGGACCATCGAGTGCTGAAGCGCTTACAAAAATCGTCTGTCCTCGGTTGCAACACTCAGTACCGAGTTCCAAACTGCCTCTTGAAGCAACATCAGCACAATAACTGTTCGTCAGGAGCTTCATGAAATGGGTTTCCGTGGCCGAGCAGCCGCACACAAGCCTAAGATCACCAAGTATAATGCCAAGCGTCAGCTGGAGTGGTGTAAAGCTCACTGCCATTGGACTCTGGAGCAGTGGAAACATGTTCTCTGGAGTGATGAATCACGCTTCACCATCTGGCAGTCCGACGGACAGATCTGGGTTTGGCAGATACCAAGAGAACGCTACCTGCCCCAATGCACAGTGCCCACTGTAAAGTTTGGTGGAGGAGGAATAATGTTCTGGGGCTGTTTTTCATCGTTTGGGCTCCTTAGATCCAGTGAAGGGAAATCTCAATGCAACAGCATACATAAAGGGGGGGACCAACTCCATATTAATATCTTCCCAGAAGAGTGGAGGCTGTTATAGCAGCAAAGGGGAGTACCAACTCCATATTAATGTCTTCCCAGAAGAGTGGAGGCTGTTATAGCAGCAAAGGGGAGTACCAACTCCATATTAATGTCTTCCCAGAAGAGTGGAGGCTGTTATAGCAGCAAAGGGGAGGACCAACTCCATATTAATGTCTTCCCAGAAGAGTGGAGGCTGTTATAGCAGCAAAGGGGAGGACCAACTCCATATTAATGTCTTCCCAGAAGAGTGGAGGCTGTTATAGCAGCAAAGGGGGGACCAACTCCATATTAATATCTTCCCAGAAGAGTGGAGGCTGTTATAGCAGCAAAGGGGGAGGACCAACTCCATATTAACGCCCGTGATGTAATGAGATGTTCGTCAACCAGGTTACCACATACATTTGGTCATGTAGTGTACTTATCTCTCTCGTGTCCCACAGATAACTGTGACCTCCACTTCAAGGTGTCCCGTGATCATTACAGCGGCTACCCTCTGACCGTCGAGGGCTTCGCCTACCTCTGGGCCGGAGCGAGAGCATCCTACGGAGTCAGCAAAGGGAAAGTCTGCTATGAGATGAAGGTAACGGAGAGAGAGAAACAAAACCATAGGTCGCATCCCAAATTACAGCCTATTCCCTTATATAGTGCACTAGTTTTGACCAGGTGTCGTGATGTATCGGCTGTGATCCCTCTTCGTAAATGACTGATCACCGTGTAAGTCACGACAATGACACTGACCGATCACTATGTTAGTCACAATAATGGTACCGACCAATCACTTTGCAAGTTCAAATCAAATCAAATTTTATTTGTCACATACACATGGTTAGCAGATGTTAATGCGAGTGTAGCGAAATGCTTGTGCTTCTAGTTCCGACAATGCAGTAATAACCAACAAGTAATCTAACTAACAATTCCTAATCTACTGTCTTATACACAGTGTAAGGGGATAAAGAATATGTACATAAGGATATATGAATGAGTGATGGTACAGAGCAGCATAGGCAAGATACAGTAGATGGTATCGAGTACAGTATATACATGTGAGATGAGTATGTAAACAAGGTGGCATAGTTAAAGTGGCTAGTGATACATGTATTACATAAGGATGCAGCCGATGATATAGAGTACAGTATATACGTATGCATATGAGATGAATAATGTAGGGTAAGTAACATTATATAAGGTAGCATTGTTTAAAGTGGCTAGTGATATATTTACAACATTTCCCCGTGTTACGATAAGGACCAACCCCTATGTAAATAACTAGTAAACATTCCATTACACCATAGAGTAGAACGATAGAATCTGCTTCTCAGAACAGGATGTACACATACACAGGATATATTTGATGAGGGATAAAATGTCCGTTCACTTCACGATAAACTGCCGTGTGACTTGTCGAGCCCTTGGCTAGTGGAGTCTCCGTTTGGCCTCCCCAATGGTTCCCTAGTCCTTTAATAGTGTACATGAGCCCCACTGTATATAGACAATAGGGTGTCGGAATAAGCAATAGGGAATAGGCTGTTGGTATAGGTATATAGGGAATAGGGTGTCTCTCTACTGACCTGTCTGTCTCTCCTACTGACCTGTCTGTCTCTCCTACTGACCTGTCTGTCTCTCATACTAACCTGTCTGTCTCTCCTACTGACCTGTCTGTCTCCTACTGACCTGTCTGTCTCTTTACTGACCTGTCTGTCTCTACTGACCTGTCTGTCTCTCCTACTGACCTGTCTGTCTCTCCTTCTGACCTGTCTGTCTCTTTACTGACCTGTCTGTCTCTACTGACCTGTCTGTCTCTCCTACTGACCTGTCTGTCTCTTTACTGACCTGTCTGTCTCTACTGACCTGTCTGTCTCTCTACTGACCTGTCTGTCTCTCTACTGACCTGTCTGTCTCTCCTACTGACCTGTCTGTCTCTCCTACTGACCTGTCTGTCTCTCTACTGACCTGTCTGTCTCTCCTACTGACCTGTCTGTCTCTCTACTGACCTGTCTGTCTCTACTGACCTGTCTGTCTCTACTGACCTGTCTGTCTCTCCTACTGACCTGTCTGTCTCTTTACTGACCTGTCTGTCTCTCTACTGACCTACCTGTCTGTCTCTCCTACTGACCTGTCTGTCTCTCTGCTGTAGATCATAGAGGAGATAGCTGTGAAGCACCTCCCGTCCTCTGAGCCTGATCCCCATGTGGTCCGGATAGGATGGTCCCTGGACTCCTGCAGCACACAGCTGGGTAAGGACAGCACAGACATGAACGCGTGTGGACGAACACACACATACAGGCACGCACAACACACACGCACGCACTCCCGCCACACACACACGTGCGGACGGATGGACACACTGTTTGACACGGAGCTTCGGTATATTCCAGGTGAGGAAGCGTTTTCGTTTGGATACGGAGGAACAGGGAAGAAATCCTCTGACTGTAAGTTTGAAGACTACGGAGAGAAGTTTGGAGAGAATGATGTCATCGGCTGCTTCATTGTGAGTGAGACCTTGTTGTTGTATTGTCTACAGTGATCGTCCCATTAGCTATAGGGAGACTATACTCTTATCATTCAGTAATATTTATCTTAGAGTTAGTTAGTTAGTTGGTAGAGTTAGTGTGGTAGAGTTAGTTAGTGTGGTAGAGTTAGTGTGGTCGAGTTAGTTAGTTGGTAGAGTTAGTTAGTTAGTAGAGTTAGTATGGTAGAGTTAGTATGGCAGAGTTAGTATGGTAGAGTTTGTTAGTATGGTAGAGTTAGTATGGTAGAGTTAGTATGGTAGAGTTAGTGTGGTAGAGTTAGTGTGGTAGAGTTAGTATGGTAGAGTTAGAATGGTAGAGTTAGTGTGGTAGAGTTAGTGTGGTAGAGTTAGTGTGGTAGAGTTAGTGTGGTAGAGTTAGTGTGGTAGAGTTAGTGTGGTAGAGTTAGTTAGTTAGTAGAGTTAGTATGGTAGAGTTAGTTAGTTAGTAGAGTTAGTATGGTAGAGTTAGTATGGTAGGGTTAGTGTGGTAGAGTTAGTGTGGTAGAGTTAGTTAGTTGGTAGAGTTAGTGGGGTAGAGTTAGTGGGGTAGAGTTAGTTAGTGTGGTAGAGTTAGTGTGGTAGAGTTAGTGTGGTAGAGTTAGTGTGGTAGAGTTAGTGTGGTAGAGTTAGTGTGGTAGAGTTAGTGTGGTAGAGTTAGTTAGTATGGTAGAGTTAGTATGGTAGAGTTAGTATGGTAGAGTTAGTTAGTTAGTAGAGTTAGTGTGGTAGAGTTAGTGTGGTAGAGTTAGTATGGTAGAGTTAGTATGGTAGAGTTAGTATGGTAGAGTTAGTTAGTTAGTAGAGTTAGTGTGGTAGAGTTAGTTAGTTGGTAGAGTTAGTATGGCAGAGTTAGTTAGTATGGTAGAGTTAGTTAGTATGGTAGAGTTAGTTAGTATGGTAGAGTTAGTTAGTGTGGTAGAGTTAGTGTGGTAGAGTTAGTTAGTATGGTAGAGTTAGTATGGTAGAGTTAGTATGGTAGAGTTAGTTAGTTAGTAGAGTTAGTATGGTAGAGTTAGTTAGTTAGTAGAGTTAGTATGGTAGAGTTAGTATGGTAGAGTTAGTTAGTTAGTAGAGTTAGTATGGTAGAGTTAGTATGGTAGAGTTAGTTAGTTAGTAGAGTTAGTATGGTAGAGTTAGTATGGTAGAGTTAGTTAGTTAGTAGAGTTAGTATGGTAGAGTTAGTAGAGTTAGTATGGTAGAGTTAGTATGGTAGAGTTAGTATGGTAGAGTTAGTATGGTAGAGTTAGTATGGTAGAGTTAGTATGGTAGAGTTAGTTAGTTAGTAGAGTTAGTATGGTAGAGTTAGTATGGTAGAGTTAGTTAGTTAGTAGAGTTAGTATGGTAGAGTTAGTAGTTAGTATGGTAGAGTTAGTATGGTAGAGTTAGTATGGTAGAGTTAGTATGGTAGAGTTAGTATGGTAGAGTTAGTATGGTAGAGTTAGTATGGTAGAGTTAGTTAGTATGGTAGAGTTAGTAGAGTTAGTATGGTAGAGTTAGTAGAGTTAGTATGGTAGAGTTAGTATGGTAGAGTTAGTTAGTTGGTAGAGTTAGTTAGTTGGTAGAGTTAGTTAGTTGGTAGAGTTAGTTAGTTGGTAGAGTTAGTTCGTTGGTAGAGTTAGTTCGTTGGTAGAGTTAGTTCGTTGGTAGAGTTAGTTCGTTGGTAGAGTTAGTTCGTTGGTAGAGTTAGTTCGTTGGTAGAGTTAGTATGGTAGAGTTAGTTCGTTGGTAGAGTTAGTATGGTAGAGTTAGTTAGTATGGTAGAGTTAGTTCGTTGGTAGAGTTAGTATGGTAGAGTTAGTATGGTAGAGTTAGTTGGTAGAGTTAGTATGGTAGAGTTAGTTAGTTGGTAGAGTTAGTATGGTAGAGTTAGTTAGTTGGTAGAGTTAGTATGGTAGAGTTAGTTAGTTGGTAGAGTTAGTATGGTAGAGTTAGTATGGTAGAGTTAGTTAGTTGGTAGAGTTAGTATGGTAGAGTTAGTTGGTAGAGTTAGTATGGTAGAGTTAGTATGGTAGAGTTAGTTAGTATGGTAGAGTTAGTTAGTTGGTAGAGTTAGTATGGTAGAGTTAGTTAGTTACATAGTTCAGCGGAGAGCCTTTAAACATAACTTTATTATTCCATCAGGACTTTGACGCTGGCGGTGAGGAGGTGAAAATAGCGTTCTCTAAGAACGGGGTGTGGCTAGGCGTGGGGTTCCAGGCGTCGAGGGAGGAGCTGGCGGGGCGCCCCCTGTTCCCCCACGTCCTTGTGAAGAACTGTGCCATCGAGTTTAACTTCGGCCAGAGGGAGGAACCCTTCCACCCCCCTCCGGAGGGGTACAGGTTCATCCAGGCTCTTGGTATTGGAGACAGGACCAGGGGCGCTGTAGGACCAGCCAGCAAGGCTGACTGTGAGGTATGGATACTATACACTACTATATTATACACTACTACTACTATACAGTACTACTACTACTACTATACAGTACTACTACTACTATACATTACGACTTCTCTACAGTACTACTATACTATACAGTACTACTACTGTACAGTACTACTACTACTACTCTACAGTACTACTACTATACATTACGACTACTCTACAGTACTACTATACTATATAGTACTACTACTGTACAGTACTACTACTACTACTCTACAGTACTACTATACTATACAGTACTACTATTATACAGTACTACTACTATAAACTACTATACAGTACTACTACTACTAATATACTGGACTACTATACAGTACTACTATACTATACAGTACTACTACTGTACAGTACTACTACTACTACTCTACAGTACTACTACTATAAACTACTATACAGTACTACCACGATACAGTACTACTACTATACTGTACTACTACTATACAGTACTACTATACTATACAGTACTACTACTATACACTACTACATACTACTACTACTGTACTACTACTATACAGTACTACTACTATACTATGCTGTACTACTACTATACAGTACTAATACTTTACACTACTATACAGTACTACTACTTTCCAGTACTGCTATACTATATAGATCTACTACTACACTATACAATACTACTAATATACTATACAGTACTACCACTATACAGTACTACTATACTATACAGTACCACTATACTACTAATGCTACTAATATACTATATATTACTACTACTACTACTATACAGTACTAATACTATACAGTACCACTATACTACTAATGCTACTAATATACTATATATTACTACTACTACTACTATACAGTACTACTATACTATACAGTACAAATACTATACTATGCAGTATTACTAAACGGTACAGTACTGCTATACTTTATAGTACTACTACTACACTGTGCAATACTAATATACCATACAGTACTACTTCTATACTATGCAGTGCTGCTATACTATATAGAACTACTACTACTACACTATGCAATACTACTAATATACTATACTGTGCTACTATACAGTACTGCTATACTATATAGGGCCAGGGTGATACCAGTATCGCAGTATTTCTTCCACGGCAAAAATGGAAGTACGAAGCAGACACAAGTCTTTGGTCCTTTAAAAACCTGCTGTATATAACATATTGTGTGATATAGCTTAGAAAATATACTGAACTGAAATATAAACGCAACACGCAACCATTTCAATGATTTTACTGAGTTACAGTTCATATGAGGAAATCAGTCAATTGAAATAAATAAATTAGGCCCTAATCTATGGATATCACATGACTGGGTAGGGGAGCAGCCTACTACTATACAGTACTACTATACAGTACTACTACTACTATACAGTACTACTATACAGTACTACTACTACTATACAGTACTACTATACAGCACTACTACTATACTATACAGTACTACTATACAGCACTACTACTATACTATACAGTACTACTATACAGCACTACTACTATACTATACAGTACTACTATACAGTACTAATACTACTATACAGTACTACTATACAGTACTACTATACAGTACTACTACTACTATACAGTACTACTATACAGCACTACTACTACTATACAGTACTACTATACAGTACTACTATACAGTACTACTACTACTATACACTACTACTATACAGTACTACTACGACTATACAGTACTACTATACAGTACTACTACTATACAGTACTACTATACAGCACTACTACTACTATACAGTACTACTACACAGTACTACTACTACTATACACTTCTACTATACAGTACTACTACTACTATACACTACTACTATACAGTACTACTACTACTATACACTACTACTATACAGTACTACTACTATATAGTACTACTATACAGTACTACTACTACTATACAGTACTACTATACAGTACTACTACTACTATACACTACTACTATACAGTACTACTACTACTATACACTACTACTATACAGTACTACTACTATATAGTACTACTATACAGTACTACTACTACTATACAGTACTACTATACAGTACTACTACTACTATACACTACTACTATACAGTACTACTACTATATAGTACTACTATACAGTACTACTACTACTATACAGTACTACTACTTTGAAGTACTACTACTACAGTACTTATACTATACTACATAGTACTGCTGCTATACTATACAGTACTACCACTATACTATACAGTACTATAGGGCTCTGCGGTATACCGTATTTTACAATATACTGGTATTGATGCAGGGACCAGTTTGGGTTTTTACATGACCTTCTATGACGGTATTTGAACGTTTGTTTTGTTAAATGTGATACGCCGTGTTTAGAGTCTATTTTTAGAGTTTACATCGCTACTTGAGTCATCTCTCTCCCTCCGTGCCGCTTTCCACAGACCTAGCCCCGCCTCGTCACTTAAGGGGCGCATTTGAAGTTCCTCAACCACCCGACACTAGCGTTCAGTCTGCACGGTCAACGCAGCACATACAACCATGTTGATGACAACGATGCTGTTTTCACTTTGCTTCTTAATATAAATCCACTAGCGTTCTATAATGACACTATTAGTTTGTGTCTGCAAACAGCTAGTTTGTTCTTTTCTTAGCAAGTTGGGACTAAATCTTGTTAGCCGCTAATGCTAATCGCTAGGTAGCTAGCTCGCTAATAAAAGTACTGAGTCAGAGCAAAGATAATTGATAATACCAGTGATGGTGTAGACCTAAATCAATATGTTGTTTGTGCAACAGTACCTTCTAAATCAAAGAGGAATACAAGAAGCATTAATATGTTAGCTACTTGAAGTAGCTAAGAGAAAACAGACAATGTAGCCAAAGATTATAGAGTCCCCTAGGAAACAATTATCAACACTTTGGTTCCTATAAAAAATTTGAATTGAACAATATAAAACAATCAGAATAGAGAAAGACCCATTGAAAGGTATGTGTTGCCACCCTGAGGTAATGCACTACTCACAAAGCAAATTTAGGCGTTTTATCATTTCAAAACATAAAATATCGTCATACCGTCCAATTGTTTTTTAATACCGTGATATATTTTGGCCTTATCGGCCAGCACTACAGTACTACTGCTCTACTATATAGTACTACCATTATACTGTACCATATATTACTACTACTACTATACTATACAGTACTACCACCGTACTATGCCGTACTACCACTATACTATACAGTACTACCATTATACCGTACTATATATTACTACTACTATACTATACAGTACGACCACTATACTATACAGTACTACCACTATACTAAACAGTACTACAATTATACTGTACTATATATTACTACTACTATACTATACAGTACTACCACCGTACTATACCGTACTACCACTATACTATACAGTACTACCATTATACGGTACTATATATTACTACTACTATACTATACATTTACATTTACATTTAAGTCATTTGGCAGACGCTCTTATCCAGAGCGACTTACAAATTGGTGAATTCACCTTCTGACATCCAGTGGAACAGCCACTTTACAATAGACAGTACTACCACTATACTATACAGTACTACCATTATTCCGTACTATATATTACTGCTACTATACTATACCGTACTACCACTATACTATACAGTACTACCATTATACCGTACTATATATTACTACTACTATACTATACAGTACTAGCACCATACTACACAGTACTGCCACCATACTACACAGTACTACGAATATACTATGCAGTACTTGTCACGGCTTTCGTTGTGGGAAGGAGGAGCGGAACAAAATGCAGCGTAGTTGTGATTAATTTTATTTAATAAGGAAACTATACACGATGAAACTAACAAAATAACAAACGTATGAAAACCGAAAACAGCCCTATCTGGTGAAAAACACAGAGACAGGAACAATTACCCACAAACACACAGTGAAACCCAGGCTACCTAAATATGGTTCCCAATCAGAGACAATGACTAACACCTGCCCCTGATTGAGAACCATATCAGGCCAAACACAGAAATGGACAAACAAGACATTCAACATAGAATGCCCACTCAGATCACACCCTGAACAATCACAGCATAGAAACATACAAAGTAAACTATGGCCAGGGTGTGACAGTACCCCCCCCCCCCCCCCCAAGGTGCGGACTCCGGCCGCAAAACCCAAACCTGTCTGGGTGGGCATCTGTCCGCGGTCTGGTGCTGGACGTGGCCCCCACTTCACCGCAGTCTTCCCCCACCTTGTCCGCTTCCGTGACCTCCCAGCCACGGCAACCCTACTTAACAACATGGGACAGAGGGGCAGCTCGGGACAGAGGGGCTCTTCAGACTCCGGCAGCAGCGCCGGACAGGCGGGAGACTCCGGCAGCAGCGCCGGACAGGCGGGAGAGTCCGGCAGCACAGGAGAGGAGGAAGGCTCTGGCAGATGCTGGGTGACTGGTGGATCTGGAGAGTGGTTGACTGGCGGATCTGGAAGAGTCTGGCTGACTGGCAGATCTGGAAGAATCTGGCTGACTGGCGGATCTGGAGAGTGGTTGACTGGCGGATCTGGAAGAGTCTGGCTGACTGGCAGATCTGGAAGAATCTGGTTGACTGGCAGATCTGGAAGAGTGGTTGACTGGCGGATCTGGAAGAGTGGTTGACTGGCGGATCTGGAAGAGTCTGGCTGACTGGCGGATCTGGAAGAATCTGGCTGACTGGCGGATCTGGAAGAGTCTGGCTGACTGGCAGATCTGGAAGAATCTGGCTGACTGGCGGATCTGGAAGAGTCTGGCTGACTGGCAGATCTGGAAGAGTCTGGCTGACTGGCAGATCTGGAAGAGTCTGGCTGACTGGCAGATCTGGAAGAGTCTGGCTGACTGGCAGATCTGGAAGAGTCTGGCTGACTGGCAAATCTGGAAGAGTCTGGCTGACTGGCAGATCCTGGCAGACTGACGGCTCTGGCTGCTCCATGCTGACTGGCAGCTCTGGCTGCTTCATGCTGACTGGCGGCTCTGGCTGCTCCATGCATCCAGGCCTGTCTGTTTGACTCCAAGTACCTTGGGGAGGATCCTGACCTTAAAGATCTCATCCAGGCCTGGCCTTTTGACTCCAAGTACCTTGTGGAGGGCCCTGACCTTAAAGATCTCATCCAGGCCTGTCTGTTTGACTCCAAGTACCTTGGGGAGGGCCCTGACCTTAAAGATCTCATCCAGGCCTGTCTGTTTGACTCCAAGTACCTTGTGGAGGGCCCTGACCTTAAAGATCTCATCCAGGCCTGTCTGTTTGACTCCAAGTACCTTGCTTGCTGTGGTGATAATCCTTCTCAGCATATTTCTCTGTCTGACAGTGTCATTGCCAAACCAACAAACAATACAAAAAGTTAAAATACTGTCAATGAAAGAATTGTAAAACAGAGTCAGTATAGTTCAATCGACATTAAAAGATCCCAGCTTTTTGAGAAAGTACAGTCTCTGTTGACTCTTTTATGTAGATCAGGTCTGTACATTTACTCCACTGAAGCTTATCGTCCAAGAAGACACCCAGGTACAGTGGGGCAAAAAAGTATTTAGTCAGCCACCAATTGTGCAAGTTCTCCCACTTAAAAAGATGAGAGACGCCTGTAATTTTGATCATAGGTACACTTCAACTATGACAGACAAAATGAGGGGGAAAAATCCAGAAAATCACATTGTAGGATTTTTAATGAATTTATATGCAAATTATGGTGGAAAATAAGTATTTGGTCACCTACAAATAAGAAAGGTTTCTGGCTCTCACAGACCTGTAACTTCTTCTTTAAGAGGCTCCTCTGTCCTCCACTCATTACCTGTATTAATGGCACCTGTTTGAACTTGACTGTTGAACAACAACTCTCTCAAACATTTATAATGATGCTTCCATTTGTTTCACCTCTGCCACAAAGTTGTCTGATTCAAATATTGAGAAGAAAACGTTCAGTTCATTAGCCATGGTCTTAGCCCTCATGTCTCCTAAGGTCAGCACTGGTTTTCCCCCTGCCTATGTGGGGGGTACTAGCCATGGATTTAATACCTTGCCAGGCCACCCTTGTGTTTCCTGAGGAGAGGGTCCTCTCCACCCTTGTGTTTCCTGAGGAGAGGCTCCTCTCCACCCTTGTGTTTCATGAGGAGAGGCTCCTCTCCACCCTTGTGTTTCCTGAGGAGAGGCTCCTCTCCACCCTTGTGTTTCCTGAGGAGAGGCTCCTCTCCACCCTTGTGTTTCCTGAGGAGAGGCTCCTCTCCACCCTTGTGTTTCATGAGGAGAGGCTCCTCTCCACCCTTGTGTTTCATGAGGAGAGGCTCCTCTCCACCCTTGTGTTTCATGAGGAGAGGCTCCTCTCCACCCTTGTGTTTCCCGAGGAGAGCCTCCTCTCCACCCTTGTGTTTCCAGAGGAGAGGCTCCTCTCCACCCTTGTGTTTCATGAGGAGAGGCTCCTCTCCACCCTTGTGTTTCATGAGGAGAGGCTCCTCTCCACCCTTGTGTTTCATGAGGAGAGGCTCCTCTCCACCCTTGTGTTTCCTGAGGAGAGGCTCCTCTCCACCCTTGTGTTTCCAGAGGAGAGGCTCCTCTCCACCCTTGTGTTTCATGAGGAGAGGCTCCTCTCCACCCTTGTGTTTCCAGAGGAGAGGCTCCTCTCCACCCTTGTGTTTCCAGAGGAGAGGCTCCTCTCCACCCTTGTGTTTCCTGAGGCGAGGCTCCTCTCCACCCTTGTGTTTCCTGAGGCGAGGCTCCTCTCCACCCTTGTGTTTCCTGAGCAGAGGGTCCTCTCCACCCTTGTGTTTCATGAGGAGAGGGTCCTCTCCACCCTTGTGTTTCCTGAGCAGAGGGTCCTCTCCACCCTAGTGTTTCCTGAGGAGAAGCTCCTCTCCTCAGGTTAAAATCCCCTAAAATAAATGTGGGTGCGTCGGGGGGAGATGGATTCCAGTTTCTGTGACAAGCAGAAGCTCAAACAGGAAGTACCCGTGACTTGCTCCTTTGAGAAACGGTCCTCAGAACAGAGATTACACTACAGGACTACTTTGCTAGCGCTGACTAGAATATGTTACGAGACTACGCCGTTAACGTCGACGAGCTAACCACCTCTGTCTCCGGGCTAACCACCTCTGTCTCCGGGCTAACCACCTCTGTCTCCGGCTAACCACCTCTGTCTCCGGGCTAACCACCTCTGTCTCCGGGCTAACCACCTCTGTCTCCGGGCTAACCACCTCTGTCTCCGGGCTAACCACCTCTGTCTCCGGGCTAACCACCTCTGTCTCCTGGCAAACCACCTCTGTCTCCGGGCTAACCACCTCTGTCTCCGGCTAACCACCTCTGTCCCCGAAAATGTTGTCCCCACCCACAGTGGATGTTCGCTGCTTGCCCAATGAAAAGCCTTGGGTTAACACAGAGGTCGGTGCTAAACTAAAGGAAAGGACCACCACACGACGGGCTATTGCAGCCAACCCTGAGGCTATGGCTGAAGGAAGGAAACCAGTACAGCAAGTCCTGCTACGACCTCCACAGAGCCATCAAACGAGTGAAAAGGACAATAAAGGAACCAGGTAGAGTCCTATCACTGTAGCCCACGGCATGTGCCAGGATTACAGAGGAAGACCCAGCCACGATCTGCCCAATGAAGCTTTTCCACCAGACGAACTCAATGCCTTTTATGCACAAGCTTCGACAAAAACAACACTGTGCTGTGCGTGGGAGTCCCCCCCCCGAAGTGACTCTACTTATCATCTGTATGCGAGAATGTCCTCCTCTGTGTCGTCTTAGGAATTGAAGCATTCTCTGTGTTGATCTCGCCCAACCCCCTCTGAGCCACACCTCTGAGAAGCAGAGGTTCTGTTGTGATTGTAGGTCTGATATCCGATTGGAGGTTAATAACTATACATAATATTATCGCTCAACAAATCAAATCAAATTTATTTATATAGCCCTTCGTACATCAGCTGATATCTCAAAGTGCTGTACAGAAACCCAGCCTAAAACCCCAAACAGCAAGCAATGCAGGTGTAGAAGCACGGTGGTTAGGAAAAACTCCCTAGAAAGGCCAAAACCTAGGAAGAAACCTAGAGAGGAACCAGGCTATGTGGGGTGGCCAGTCCTCTTTTGGCTGTGCCGGGTAGAGATTGTAACAGAACATGGCCAAGATGTTCAAATGTTCATAAATGACCAGCATGGTCGAATAATAATAAGGCAGAACAGTTGAAACTGGAGCAGCAGCACGGCCAGCTGGACTGGGGACAGCAAGGAGTCATCATGTCAGGTAGTCCTGGGGCATGGTCCTAGGGCTCAGGTCCTCCGAGAGAGAGAAGGAGAGAATTAGAGAACGCACACTTAGATTCACACAGGACACTGAATTGGACAGGAGAAGTACTCCAGATATAACAAACTGACCCTAGCCCCCCGAACAACTCCGTTTTTGAATCCCGAACAACTCAGATGCTTACGAAAAGGGTCTTCGATTCATCGTTTTTTTTTCTTCTTCTCTTATGTTCCTGACTTGCTGTGGTGAGATATCTACACTATCTCTCCCATGAACTATGGGCCATGGCACAAGCTAATTACTTAGTCTTATTACGAGTTTCGTGTGATGTGTGTGTGTATATATAATATACTGTATATACACATATCAAGTATTACTGCCCTCTACATTCTCAGAGCATGAGTAGAACAGCTGGCAGATATATTCACCGTCATTTTCAACCTCTCCCGGTCTGTAATCGCCACGTCTCGAGCTGACCACCGTCCTTCCTGTTCCCAAGAACTCTGAGGCGACCTGCCAGAATGACTACCACCCTGTAGCACATCTCATCTGTAGTCATGAAGTGCTTTTTAAAAGGCTGGTTAGGGCACACATCAACTCCCATCATCCCAGACACCCTAGAGCAGGGATCATCAACACATCAGCTGCGGGCCGATTCTTTTCTTCAGCGGATGGATGGACGGGGGACCGAAAACAATAATTACAAATCTTCTTTCCATTTGATCACCAGTCTCTCTATTATGCGGGAATGGGAATGGGAATACTTGGGAACAGATCTCCATAATTAAAATCACAATGAAAATTCAACAATAAATTATTATTTGTATATATATATATATATTTTTATATATATATATTTTTTCAGAAATCTTGGGGGCCAAATGGAACCACCTGCGAGTCAAATTCGGGCCGCAAGCTGGGGAATCCTGCCCTAGAGCCACTCCAATTTGCATACCGCCCTAACAGATTCCATAGACGACGTCATCTCATTTGCATATCACTTTAACAGATCCATAGACCACGTCATCTCATTTGCATATCACTCTAACAGATCCATAGACCACGTCATCTCATTTGCATATCACTCTAACAGATCCATAGACCACGTCATCTCATTTGCATTCCGCACTGCCCTCACCTACCGAGATAAGAGGAACACAATGCTGTTCATTGACTACAACTCAGCGTTCAACACCGTAGTCCCCCCCCGCCTGAGCTCGCCTCCAAGCTAAGGACCCTGGGACTGAACACCTCCCTCTGCAACTGGATCCTGGACATCCTGATGGGCCGACCCCAGGTAGTAAGGGGAGGCAACATCACCTCCGTCACGCTGATCCTCAACACGGGGGCCCCACAAGGGAGTGTGCTTAGTCCCCTCAAGTACTCCCTGTTCACCCACGACTGTGTGGCCACGCACTACTCCAACACCATCATCACGTTTGCTGGTAATAGGCCTGATCACCGGCAACGATGAGCAGAGAAGGTCAGTGAGACAGCCAATAGGGAGAAGGTCAGTGAGACAGCCAATAGGGAGAAGGTCAGTGAGACAGCCAATAGGGAGAAGGTCAGTGAGACAGCCAATAGGGAGAAGGTCAGTGACCTGGCAATGTGGTGCCGGAACAACAGCCTCTCCCTCAACGACAGTAAGACCAAGGAGCTGATCGTGGACTACAGGAAACGAGGGGGGAGCACGCCCCCGTCCATATCGACGGGGCTGCAGTGGAGCGGGTCGAGAGCTTCAAGTTCCTCTGTTGTCGAAATCACTAAGGACTTAAAATGGTCCACACACGCACAGCACCTCTTTCCCTCAAGAGGTTAAAAAGATTTGGCATGGGTCCTCAATTCTTCAAAAAGTACAACTTTATTGTCTCGATACTTAGGTCCCGATATGACTGGTATTACGATTCTCTATGTTTTGCGTTGGGCCAGTAATCGAAAGATTGCTTGTTCGAATCCCCGAGCTGACGAAATGAAAAATCTGATGTGCCCTTGAGCAAGGCACTCTGGATCTGCTGAATTTAAAACATTAAAAAAATTTATTTATTTAACTAGGCAAGTCAGTTAAAGAATTATTATATAAGAATTATTATTTACAATGACGGCCTAGGAACAGTGGGTTAACTGCCTTGTTCAAGGGGCAGAACGACAGATTTGTACCATGTCAGCTTGGGGGATTTCGATCTTGCAACCTTTCGGTGACTAGTCCAACGCTCCAACCACGAGGCTACCTGCCTCCTCTACACTCTAACCACTAGACTACCCTGCCTCCTCTACACTCTAACCACTAGGCTCCCCTGCCACCTCTACGCTCTAACCACTAGGCTACCTGCCTCCTCTACACTCTAACCACTAGGCTACCTGCCTCCTCTACACTCTAACCACTAGGCTACCCTGCCGCCCCTACACTCTAACCACTAGGCTACCTGCCTCCTCTACACTCTAACCACTAGGCTACCTGCCGCCTCTACACTCTAACCACTAGGCTACCTGCCTCCTCTACACTCTAACCACTAGGCTACCTGCCGCCTCTACACTCTAACCACTAGGCTACCTGCCTCCTCTACACTCTAACCACTAGGCTACCTGCCGCCTCTACACTCTAACCACTAGGCTACTCTAACCACTAGGCTACCTGCCTCCTCTACACTCTAACCACTAGGCTACCCTGCCGCCTCTACACTCTAACCACTAGGCTACTCTGCCACCTCTACACTCTAACCACTAGGCTACCCTGCCTCCTCTACACTCTAACCACTAGGCTACCCTGCCGCCTCTACACTCTAACCACTAGGCTACCTGCCGCCTCTACACTCTAACCACTAGGCTACCCTGCCTCCTCTACACTCTAACCACTAGGCTACCCTGCCGCCCCATAATGGCTCAAATTTAAAAACAAAAATGTATATGTATATGTCTGCTGCAATGAGACAATGAGTTTTGATCAGTTATGTAAATAAAAGTGCTTAGAACATGTTGTTCACTGTTTTAAAAACAAGATGGAGAACCAACTACAGGAGGAACAATACCAGAGTTTTGTCTCAGGGACAGCCAACTAAAAAATTATTATTTGTAAATATTTTTTTACAAACTAGCGCTCGCCGATGCTGTATAGTGAATCAACAATTGGAGTCAAAGCATCAATATAATATCCCAAAAATGTCCAAAAAATAATATGCTACGTGACGTTATCGACCCCTCCAACACTACGGGCGTTATTTACTATGAGCCGGGGCTGAAAAGTACTAGCCTCGGGCTAACGGGCTATCTTCATTTTCATCCCTGTCTCTGTCTAGATCCTCATGATGGTGGGTCTGCCAGCCTGTGGCAAGACCACCTGGGCCTCAAAACATACTGAGGGTCACCCTGAGAAGAAATACAACACCCTGGGAACCAACGCCATCATGGAGAAGATGAAGGTAAGCCTTCATGACCCTGATAACCTGTCATAACCTTCAGCTCTCTGAGGTCACAGGTGGGATTCAACTGATTCAGTAGTTCACAATCCTCAATTTAGTCAGCTAGAAGCTGAATGAGGTGTGTTACTGCCAGGCTTGAGTGTGTTATCTAGTTATCTAAAAATAGACCCCCCCCCCCCCCGTATAAGAGCTATGTCCTTCCTACCAGGTGATGGGTCTGCGTCGTCAGAAGAACTACGCCGGTCGTTGGGACGTTCTGATCCAACAGGCCACTCAGTGTCTCAACCGCCTTATCCAGATCGCCGCACGCAAGAGACGCAACTACATCCTGGACCAGGTACGGTACCCTACCGCTTCCTCTTGACTGCTTTCTGCTTCCTGTGTGTGTGTAATACGGCTCTGCTGACCTCTGATCTCTCTAATGAACTATTTATTTATCTTGCAGGTCATGTTGATGATAGAGTAGAAGAAACTATGGTTGTTGACCATCTTGTTGCCATTTATACCATCTTTTGTATTTTATAAAGGAAAACTGTTTATTAGGTCCTTCATGTAATCTTCCATCCGTCTCAGTATTATTCTGCTACAACCCTTATGTTGTTCTTTTACAGTATTTTACTGTATTATTACTACAGTATTTTACTGTATTATTATTATTATTACTACAGTATTTTACTGTATTATTATTATTATTACAGTATTTTACTGTATTATTACTACAGTATTTTACTGTATTATTATTATTACTACAGTATTTTACTGTATTATTATTATTACAGTATTTTACTGTATTATTACTACAGTATTTTACTGTATTATTACTACAGTATTTTACTGTATTATTATTATTACAGTATTTTACTGTATTATTATTATTATTATTATTATTACAGTATTTTACTCTATAATTATTATTATTGCAGTATTTTGTGTTTTTATGCATTTGTAGTCCTGTTGACTTTGTAAAGATGTTTACAAACAGTAGAACTCTGCCTGGTGAGTAAAGACAAACAACTTCTGTTGCTATGGTAACTATAACGAGACAGACCGACTGTTGATAGCCTTAATGATAAAACAGCTAGACTGTGTTTTCTGTTGTTAAATGAATTAACACCCCTGAAGGTAAGTGAAAAAGGTGAGGAGACTAACCATTTTGAAGTTTCCAGAGCGATGTCGTTGCTGCGGTTACTAACGGTAAGTCAGTCTAACAGAGGTATCTGCCCGGAAACCGTGAGTAGCAACAGGTAGGTTGTATCTGTGTGTGTGTGTGTCTACGGGACAGGAGGACGCCGTGACAACCAGGTAGGCACAGGTAAGTCAAGGGGACCCTGGCAGGTGTAGATTCACTTTTCCACTAGTGTCAGTCAATCATTGTTCACATACATTGGGAATCAACCAGATAACTGAATCATGGGAAGGTCTGTTTGAGGACATAAAGTTAACACCTCAACTCGTTTCGTAGTCGTTTCAGAACCACTTGTAGATGAGAATTTAAGAGTTAAATATCCGCATTCATGATCAACGGTATCGTCCACACGCCACACTTTTACCCAAATGTCAAGAAATGTTACCTTTAAAGATACAGGGCACCTTATAACAACCAGGCTCGTTGTTTAAAGGGTCCCCTTCACTCTGTGACAGTAGCAGGATCTTGAAGACGACGTGAAGAGGTGCAGTCTGGGAAGGTAGGTCTGTGGCTTGGGGAGAGAGAGTGAAATACCACCCGCTAGTTAACCACCCAAAGGAGTAAAAACCTAAAAACCAACCAGCGTAAAACAGCTCTCTACCTTCATTATTTCAGGGTTCCCTGCTTCCCTGCCAGAGGAAAACAAAGCCTGCCCATAACACAACAAGTAAACAACAACAAGTAAACAATAACAAACAGCCTTCTACCTCTTTCCTTGTGTCACCATTGCTAGACAAATGTATATGGATCAGCCCAGAGACGAAAAATGCGTCCTTTTGAGGGGTTTCAGCGCAAGGCTATTGTAATATGTCCCACGGAGGAGGACTTTAAAGAGCGAACGTTAAGACAAACTGATGAACAGGGGAAGGATGTGCCAGATCAGGCTGTGTTAGAAATGAAAGGTAGGAACAACCATGTGGAAACAAAAACCAACCAACCAACCAATAAAACAAAAAAACAACAGATCTACTTTACTTTTTTCTATGTTTTTGTCTCTAAAATCAAATCTTGGAAGATGCTCTCCCAACCCCTGCCCCCCCCATCCCAACCCCTGCCCCCCATCCCAACCCCTGCCCCCCCTATCCCAACCCCTGCCTCCTTCCCTGCTCCCCAACCCCTGCCCCCCATCCCAACCCCCTGCCCCCCAACCCCTGCCTCCTTCCCTGCCCCCCCATGCTTCCAGCCTCCGGACAGATTTTAGATGCAGTACCCTTTGAGCCTCCTGACCCTCTATGTTTCCCCTCTATGTTTCCCCTCTATGTTTCCCCTCTATGTTGTCCCTCTATGTTGTCCCTCTATGTTTCCCCTCTGTTGTCCCTCTATGTTGTCCCTCTATGTTGCCCCTCTATGTTTCCCCTCTATGTTTCCCCTCTGTTGCCCCTCTATGTTTCCCCTCTATGTTGCCCCTCTGTTTCCCCTCTATGTTGCCCCTCTGTTTCCCCTCTATGTTGGCCCTCTGTTTCCCCTCTATGTTGCCCATCTATGTTTCCCCTCTATGTTGGCCCTCTGTTTCCCCTCTATGTTTCCCCTCTATGTTGCCCCTCTGTTTCCCCTCTATGTTGGCCCTCTGTTTCCCATCTATGTTGCCCATCTATGTTTCCCATCTATGTTGCCCCTCTATGTTTCCCCTCTATGTTTCCCCTCTGTTTCCCCTCTATGTTGCCCCTCTATGTTTCCCCTCTATGTTCCCTTCTGTTTCCCCTCTGTTGCCCCTCTATGTTTCCCCTCTATGTTGCCCCTCTGTTTCCCCTCTATGTTGCCCCTCTGTTTCCCCTCTATGTTGGCCCTCTGTTTCCCCTCTATGTTGCCCATCTATGTTTCCCCTCTATGTTGGCCCTCTGTTTCCCCTCTATGTTTCCCCTCTATGTTGCCCCTCTGTTTCCCCCTCTATGTTGGCCCTCTGTTTCCCATCTATGTTGCCCATCTATGTTGCCCATCTATGTTGCCCCTCTATCTTGGCCCTCTGTTTCCCCTCTATGTTGCCCCTCTATGTTGGCCCTCTGTTTCGCCTCTGTTGCCCATCTATGTTGCCCATCTATGTTGCCCCTCTATGTTTCCCCTCTATGTTGCCCATCTATGTTGCCCATCTATGTTGCCCCTCTATGTTGGCCCTCTATGTTTCCCCTCTATGTTGGCCCTCTATGTTGGCCCTCTATGTTTCCCCTCTATGTTTCCCCTCTATGTTTCCCCTCTATGTTTCCCCTCTATGTTTCCCCTCTATGTTTCCCCTCTATGTTTCCCCTCTATGTTTCCCCTCTATGTTTCCCCTCTATGTTTCCCCTGCCAACCTGCTGACCTGTCGCACTGCAAACTGAGGATGTGCTCTAAATTGAACTAACTTACTGTCAAAAAGTAGTGGCCACTCAGTCTGCAAGGGCTGTTGACAAGCTTATTGGCTGTTGGTGAGCTGACTCATGTTCAGGTCAGCAGTTATGTGTCAGTTATGTGTCAGTACTTTTTGAAAGCTGTTTTAAGAGCAGTGTTACGGCAGCACTTGGTTTGCAGTGGCGCTTCCTCCTCCCCTCCCCCGCTCCTCTGTGTTTGCTTGAACAAATGTTTCCTGCAGGTTCTCTGGAGGTTGAATTTGTTCTGACTGCAGTAGCCAAACAGCCAGCCCATAGAACCCTCCTACACTCAGTCTATAGAACCCCTCCTACACTCAGTCTGCAGAACCCCTCCTACCCTCAGTCTGCAGAACCCCTCCTACCCTCAGTCTACAGAACCCCTCCTACCCTCAGTCTACAGAACCCTCCTACCCTCAGTCTGCAGAACCCCTCCTACCCTCAGTCTGCAGAACCCTCCTACCCTCAGTCTGCAGAACCCTCCTACCCTTAGTCTATAGAACCCCTCCTACCCTCAGTCTGCAGAACCCTCCTACCCTTAGTCTACAGAACGCTCCTACCCTCAGTCTGCAGAACCCTCCTACCCTTAGTCTATAGAACCCCTCCTACCCTCAGTCTGCAGAACCCTCCTACCCTTAGTCTACAGAACGCTCCTACCCTCAGTCTGCAGAACCCTCCTACCCTTAGTCTACAGAACCCCTCCTACCCTCAGTCTGCAGAACCCTCCTACCCTCAGTCTGCAGAACCCTCCTACCCTTAGTCTACAGAACCCTCCTACCCTTAGTCTACAGAACCCCTCCTACCCTCAGCCTTCACAGTCTACCCTCAGCCCACCCTCAGCCTTCACAGCATACAATCAGTCTTCCCCCACCTACCCTCAGCTTACAGTCTACCCTCAGCCTTCACATCATACCCTCAGCCTTCACAGTCTACCCTCAGCCTTCACAGTCTACCCTCAGCCTTCACAGTCTACCCGCAGCCTACCCTCAGCCTTCACAGTCTACCCTCAGCCTACCCTCAGCCTTCACAGTCTACCCTCAGCCTACCCTCAGCCTTCACAGTCTACCCTCAGTCTACCCTCAGCCTTCACAGTCTACCCTCAGCCTTCACAGCGTACCCTCAGCCTTCACAGTCTACCCTCAGCCTTCACAGTCTACCCGCAGCCTTCACAGTCTACCCGCAGCCTACCCTCAGCCTTCACAGTCTACCCTCAGCCTACCCTCAGCCTTCACAGTCTACCCTCAGCCTACCCTCAGCCTTCACAGTCTACCCTCAGCCTACCCTCAGCCTTCACAGTCTACCCTCAGCCTTCACAGTCTACCCTCAGCCTTCACAGTCTACCCTCAGCCTTCACAGTCTACCCTCAGTCTTCACAGTCTACCCTCAGCCTACCCTCAGCCTTCACAGTCTACCCGCAGCCTTCACAGTCTACCCTCAGCCTACCCTCAGCCTTCACAGTCTACCCTCAGCCTTCACAGTCTACCCTCAGCCTACCCTCAGCCTTCACAGTCTACCCTCAGCCTTCACAGTCTACCCTCAGCCTTCACAGTCTACCCTCAGCCTTCACAGCGTACCCTCAGCCTTCACAGTCTACCCTCAGCCTTCACAGTCTACCCGCAGCCTTCACAGTCTACCCGCAGCCTACCCTCAGCCTTCACAGTCTACCCTCAGCCTACCCTCAGCCTTCACAGTCTACCCTCAGCCTACCCTCAGCCTTCACAGTCTACCCTCAGCCTACCCTCAGCCTTCACAGTCTACCCTCAGCCTTCACAGTCTACCCTCAGCCTTCACAGTCTACCCTCAGCCTTCACAGTCTACCCTCAGTCTTCACAGTCTACCCTCAGCCTACCCTCAGCCTTCACAGTCTACCCGCAGCCTTCACAGTCTACCCTCAGCCTACCCTCAGCCTTCACAGTCTACCCTCAGCCTTCACAGTCTACCCTCAGCCTACCCTCAGCCTTCACAGTCTACCCTCAGCCTTCACAGTCTACCCTCAGCCTTCACAGTCTACCCTCAGCCTCCCTCCTTCCATCTCCTCCCAGTTCTTTCTCTTTTCTATGATTCCCCTCATCATTATGTGATAATAATTTATCTTTTCATTTTGTCTCCCGGTGGTGTTGGCTGATCTGGCCTTCGCTACAACCTCTCCTCTCTCTCTTTCTCTCTCTCTATCCTGTCATCCTGGACCGGTCCGTCTCCTCCATCTGTCTCTCTCGGGGGTCATCTCTCCATCCTGGCTTCCAGCCAACTTCCTGCTCCCTGAGCCCAGCGACTTCCTGGAAGAGGTGATTTTTGTGGAGCTGCAGCGGGAAGAGGCTTTCAATCTGGTGAAGGAATACAACGAGGAGGGACGCAAGGCCGGCCCACCCCCCGACAAACGCCATGACAACCGTCCGGGAGGGTTCCGTGGCAACGGCGGAGGCTACCAGCGCTATGACGACCGTGGCGGTCCTCGCGGCGGCGAAGGATACCAGAGCAGAGACGCGGGCGGATACAGAAGGGGTAAGGAGGGAACAGACTCCTCCCTAGGTCAGTCACTCACACTTCTCTCCTGAAGTGTGCATTCGTACACTCTCCCTCAGGGGTTGTTTAAGAGGGAGGGACTGATTTAGGGTGGTTGTTGCTTACACCAATCCACTGCCCTTCACCGTGTCTGGGCTAGGCCCTGCTCTAAGAGATGTCCCTGTATGCCTCCCTCTGTTTCAGGCAACAACCGTGGCGGCTACACTGGCAACCGCTGGGGTGGGAACGGTAACTACCGTGAGGGGGGGTCGGCTCCGAGGGGAGGGTACAACCGTAATCAACAGTCAGGAGGCTACAACCGCCCGGCGCCCTACAGCAAAGTGGGATACAACCAGGTAACCATGGATACACCTGCTGTCTGTCTGTCTGCACATTAATGGAGAGGATATGAGTTTTACCTGAGCAGGAAAAACTCTGTGTCATAGCCCATCAACTAGAGGTTTTCCTGGTCAGGTGAAATAGTGAGGAAAAACTCCTGACACTAACAATGTGCTATGAATCAGGGTACGACATAAATTATAGCCCGCTTGTAACGATGGTCCTCCTCTTCTGATGAGGGAGAAGGAAGGATCGGACCAATATGCAGTGTGGTAAGTGTCCATGTCAATTTATTCGAACTGAACACACGAAACAAAACAACAAAGTGAATGAAAGAAACGAAACAGTCCTGCCTGTCAAATGAAACAACACACTAAAACAGAAAACAACTACCCACAAATCATAGTGGAAAAACAGGCTGCCTAAGTATGGTTCTCAATCAGAGACAACGATTGACAGCTGTCCCTGATTGGGAACCATACCAGGCCAAACACAGAAATACAAAACCTAGAATACAAAAACACCCCAACTCACGCCCTGACCAAACTAAAACAGAGACATAAAAAATGAAACTAAGGTCAGGACGTGACACCGCTGGGCCGGCTCAGTGGCTTCACCAGCGCATTTTGGCAAATCCAGTTCAACATTTACCTGCTCAGTCTACCGATATGAAAACCATTGAAGACTACGTGTCAGAAAAGTCATGCTATTTGTAATTGAGCAATATGATTGGCCATTCATTCAACTACAGCTCATGGCGAGTCGCAACTTCTCGAGCAGTATGGGAGTTGATGCCGCCACACAGCGGTGCAGTCCAGAGGGAAAAAGAAGCGCCCATCAATCTATTCGCTGAGCTGTTGATAGTCTGCTAAAAGAAAGCTACAAAAATACACCTAGCATTCGTCTTAGCTAGACTACTGTAGACTACAGATGTGTATATATTTTGAAAAGTACTTCTCTTAAAGGGGCAATGTCCCATTTTGAGATTTAACTCCTTTAGAAACACGTGAATGACTGTATTAGTAAACTACCCCAGGACCCTACTGTATTAGTAAACTACCCCAGGACCCTACTGTATTAATAAACTACCCCAGGACCCTACTGTATTAATAAACTACCCCAGGACCCTACTGTATTAGTAAACTACCCCAGGACCCTACTGTATTAATAAACTACCCCAGGACCCTACTGTATTAATAAACTACCCCAGGACCCTACTGTATTAATAAACTACCCCAGGACCCTACTGTATTAATAAACTACCCCAGGACCCTACTGTATTAGTAAACTACCCCAGGACCCTACTGTATTAGTAAACTACCCCAGGGCCCTACTGTATTAATAAACTACCCCAGGACCCTACTGTATTAGTAAACTACCCCAGGACCCTACTGTATTAATAAACTACCCCAGGACCCTACTGTATTAATAAACTACCCCAGGACCCTACTGTATTAATAAACTACCCCAGGGCCCTACTGTATTAATAAACTACCCCAGGACTCTACTGTATTAGTAAACTACCCCAGGACCCTACTGTATTAATAAACTACCCCAGGACCCTACTGTATTAATAAACTACCCCAGGACCCTACTGTATTAATAAACTACCCCAGGGCCCTACTGTATTAGTAAACTACCCCAGGACCCTACTGTATTAATAAACTACCCCAGGACCCTACTGTATTAGTAAACTACCCCAGCACCCTACTGTATTAATAAACTACCCCAGGACCCTACTGTATTAATAAACTACCCCAGGACCCTACTGTATTAATAAACTACCCCAGGGCCCTACTGTATTAATAAACTACCCCAGGACCCTACTGTATTAATAAACTACCCCAGGACCCTACTGTATTAGTAAACTACCCCAGGACCCTACTGTATTAATAAACTACCCCAGGGCCCTACTGTATTAGTAAACTACCCCAGCACCCTACTGTATTAATAAACTACCCCAGCACCCTACTGTATTAATAAACTACCCCAGGACCCTACTGTATTAATAAACTACCCCAGGACCCTACTGTATTAGTAAACTACCCCAGGACCCTACTGTATTAATAAACTACCCCAGGACCCTACTGTATTAATAAACTACCCCAGGACCCTACTGTATTAGTAAACTACCCCAGCACCCTACTGTATTAATAAACTACCCCAGGACCCTACTGTATTAATAAACTACCCCAGGACCCTACTGTATTGGTAAACTACCCCAGGGCCCTACTGTATTAGTAAACTACCCCAGGACCCTACTGTATTAATAAACTACCCCAGGACCCTACTGTATTAATAAACTACCCCAGGACCCTACTGTATTAATAAACTACCCCAGGACCCTACTGTATTAATAAACTACCCCAGGACCCTACTGTATTAATAAACTACCCCAGGACCCTACTGTATTAATAAACTACCCCAGGACCCTACCCCAGGACCCTACTGTATTAATAAACTACCCCAGGACCCTACTGTATTAGTAAACTACCCCAGGACCCTACTGTATTAATAAACTACCCCAGGACCCTACTGTATTAATAAACTACCCCAGGACCCTACTGTATTAATAAACTACCCCAGGACCCTACTGTATTAATAAACTACCCCAGGACCCTACTGTATTAATAAACTACCCCAGGACCCTACTGTATTAATAAACTACCCCAGGACCCTACTGTATTAGTAAACTACCCCAGGACCCTACTGTATTAAAACTACCCCAGGACCCTACTGTATTAGTAAACTACCCCAGGACTCTACTGTATTAATAAACTACCCCAGGACCCTACTGTATTAATAAACTACCCCTGGACCCTACTGTATTAATAAACTACCCCAGGACCCTACTGTATTAATAAACCCAGGACCCTACTGTATTAGTAAACTACCCCAGGACCCTACTGTATTAATAAACTACCCCAGGACCCTACTGTATTGGTAAACTACCCCAGGACCCTACTGTATTGGTAAACTACCCCAGGACCCTACTGTATTAATAAACTACCCCAGGACCCTACTGTATTAATAAACTACCCCAGGACCCTACTGTATTAATAAACTACCCCAGGACCCTACTGTATTAATAAACTACCCCAGGACCCTACTGTATTAATAAACTACCCCAGGACCCTACTGTATTAATAAACTACCCCAGGACCCTACTGTATTAATAAACTACCCCAGGACCCTACTGTATTAATAAACTACCCCAGGACCCTACTGTATTAATAAACTACCCCAGGACCCTACTGTATTAGTAAACTACCCCAGGACCCTACTGTATTAATAAACTACCCCAGGACCCTACTGTATTAATAAACTACCCCAGGACCCTACTGTATTAATAAACTACCCCAGGGCCCTACTGTATTAATAAACTACCCCAGGACCCTACTGTATTAATAAACTACCCCAGGACCCTACTGTATTAGTGAACTACCCCAGGACCCTACTGTATTGGTAAACTACCCCAGGACCCTACTGTATTGGTAAACTACCCCAGGACCCTACTGTATTAGTAAACTACCCCAGGGCCCTACTGTATTAATAAACTACCCCAGGACCCTACTGTATTAATAAACTACCCCAGGACCCTACTGTATTAGTAAACTACCCCAGCACCCTACTGTATTAATAGACTACCCCAGGACCCTACTGTATTAATAAACTACCCCAGGACCCTACTGTATTAATAAACTACCCCAGGACCCTACTGTATTAATAAACTACCCCAGGACCCTACTGTATTAATAAACTACCCCAGGACCCTACTGTATTAGTAAACTACCCCAGGACCCTACTGTATTAATAAACTACCCCAGGACCCTACTGTATTAATAAACTACCCCAGGACCCTACTGTATTAATAAACTACCCCAGGACCCTACTGTATTAATAAACTACCCCAGGACCCTACTGTATTAATAAACTACCCCAGGACCCTACTGTATTAATAAACTACCCCAGGACCCTACTGTATTAGTAAACTACCCCAGGACCCTACTGTATTGGTAAACTACCCCAGGACCCTACTGTATTAGTAAACTACCCCAGGACTCTACTGTATTAATAAACTACCCCAGGACCCTACTGTATTAATAAACTACCCCTGGACCCTACTGTATTAATAAACTACCCCAGGACCCTACTGTATTAGTAAACTACCCCAGGACCCTACTGTATTAATAAACTACCCCAGGACCCTACTGTATTGGTAAACTACCCCAGGACCCTACTGTATTGGTAAACTACCCCAGGACCCTACTGTATTAATAAACTACCCCAGGACCCTACTGTATTAATAAACTACCCCAGGACCCTACTGTATTAATAAACTACCCCAGGACCCTACTGTATTAATAAACTACCCCAGGACCCTACTGTATTAATAAACTACCCCAGGACCCTACTGTATTGGTAAACAACCCCAGGACCCTACTGTATTAATAAACTACCCCAGGACCCTACTGTATTAATAAACTACCCCAGGACCCTACTGCATTAATAAACTACCCCAGGACCCTACTGTATTAGTAAACTACCCCAGGACCCTACTGTATTAATAAACTACCCCAGGACCCTACTGTATTAA
The DNA here is from genome assembly GCF_036934945.1 of Oncorhynchus masou masou. Classification (NCBI taxonomy): domain Eukaryota; kingdom Metazoa; phylum Chordata; class Actinopteri; order Salmoniformes; family Salmonidae; genus Oncorhynchus; species Oncorhynchus masou. Next base: position 87,096,880 of record NC_088220.1, on the reverse strand, counting down.
TAAACTACCCCAGGACCCTACTGTATTAATAAACTACCCCAGGGCCCTACTGTATTAATAAACTACCCCAGGACCCTACTGTATTAATAAACTACCCCAGGACCCTACTGTATTAGTGAACTACCCCAGGACCCTTCTGTATTGGTAAACTACCCCAGGACCCTACTGTATTGGTAAACTACCCCAGGACCCTACTGTATTAGTAAACTACCCCAGGGCCCTACTGTATTAATAAACTACCCCAGGACCCTACTGTATTAATAAACTACCCCAGGACCCTACTGTATTAGTAAACTACCCCAGCACCCTACTGTATTAATAGACTACCCCAGGACCCTACTGTATTAATAAACTACCCCAGGACCCTACTGTATTAGTAAACTACCCCAGGACTCTACTGTATTAATAAACTACCCCAGGACCCTACTGTATTAGTAAACTACCCCAGGACCCTACTGTATTAATAAACTACCCCAGGACCCTACTGTATTAATAAACTACCCCAGGACCCTACTGTATTAGTAAACTACCCCAGGACCCTACTGTATTGGTAAACTACCCCAGGACCCTACTGTATTAGTAAACTACCCCAGGGCCCTACTGTATTAATAAACTACCCCAGGACCCTACTGTATTAATAAACTACCCCAGGACCCTACTGTATTAGTAAACTACCCCAGCACCCTACTGTATTAATAGACTACCCCAGGACCCTACTGTATTAATAAACTACCCCAGGACCCTACTGTATTAGTAAACTACCCCAGGACTCTACTGTATTAATAAACTACCCCAGGACCCTACTGTATTAGTAAACTACCCCAGGACCCTACTGTATTAATAAACTACCCCAGGACCCTACTGTATTAATAAACTACCCCAGGACCCTACTGTATTAGTAAACTACCCCAGGACCCTACTGTATTAATAAACTACCCCAGGACCCTACTGTATTAATAAACTACCCCAGGACCCTACTGTATTACCCTAATGTACCCCATGGGTGGGCCAGTATATTTTTGGTTAACGTTGAATAGTTTAAAAGTAGTAATGGAGTCTGTTTTCGTTATCCGACATGCTTTTTTTCTCTCTCCTCCAGAGTTACAACCCCAGCAGCTATAATCAAGGCAACTACCAACAGGGTTACAACTACGGCAGCTACAGTCAGTACCCAGGATACAGCCAAACTCAGAGTTACAGCGAGTCTACGCCAGCTGCTGCAGGACAGACCTACAGCCAACAGCAGAACTACAACCAGCAGTACCAGCAGGTAGTTACCATAGCAACCAGCATTTAGTTACCATAACAACCAGCGGCACCCGCGGTAGTTACCATAGCAACCAGCCGTATCCGGTGGTAGTTGCCATAGCAACCGGCAGTACCAGCAGGTAGTTACCATAGTAGCAACAACGGTAGTATGCCAGGATTCAGGTGAACTCTGGTAACCCTGCTACAGCTAACCTCCAGTATCAGCCTGAAGTTATTGGTTAGGGTATTTAATAATTTTAGAAACTTCAGCTGGATAGGGTATTTAATCACTGAGAGATAGGGTATTTAATCACTGAGAGATAGGGTATTTAATCACCGAGAGATAGGGTATTTAATCACTGAGAGAGGGTATTTCATCTCCGAGAGATAGGGTATTTAATCACCGAGAGATAGGGTATTTAATCACCGAGAGATAGGGCATTTAATCACCGAGCGATAGGGTATTTAATCACTGCGAGATAGGGTATTTAATCACTGAGAGAGGGTATTTAATCTCCGAGAGATAGGGTATTTAATCACCGAGAGATAGGGTATTTAATCACTGAGAGATAGGGTATTTAATCACTGAGAGATAGGGTATTTAATCACTGAGAGATAGGGTATTTAATCACCGAGAGATAGGGTATTTAATCACTGAGAGAGGGTATTTCATCTCCGAGAGATAGGGTATTTAATCACCGAGAGATAGGGTATTTAATCACCGAGAGATAGGGCATTTAATCACCGAGCGATAGGGTATTTAATCACTGAGAGATAGGGTATTTAATCACTGAGAGAGGGTATTTAATCTCCGAGAGATAGGGTATTTAATCACCGAGAGATAGGGTATTTAATCACTGAGAGATAGGGTATTTAATCACTGAGAGATAGGGTATTTAATCACCGAGAGATAGGGTATTTAATCACCGAGAGATAGGGTATTTAATCACTGAGAGATAGGGTATTTAATCACTGAGAGATAGGGTATTTAATCACTGAGAGATAGGGTATTTAATCACCGAGAGATAGGGCATTTAATCACTGAGAGAGGGCATTTAATCACTGAGAGATAGGGTATTTAATCACTGAGAGATAGGGTATTTAATCACTGAGAGATAGGGTATTTAATCACTGAGAGAGGGTATTTAATCACTGAGAGATAGGGTATTTAATCACTGAGAGAGGGTATTTAATCACTGAGAGATAGGGTATTTAATCACTGAGAGGTAGGACATTTAATCACTGAGAGATAGGGTATTTAATCACTGTATTGCCTCTCTCTCTCGCAGTATGCCCAGCAGTGGCAGCAGTACTACCAGAACCAGTCTCAGTGGAACCAGTACTACGGCCAGTATGGGAACTATGCCGGCCAGGGGCAGGGTCAACAAGGTCAGGGTTCACAGGGGCAGGGAGGTCAGGGGGCATCAGGTTCATCCCAGTAACCTCTGACCTCTAACCTTTACAGCAGGAGTCAACGAAAGGCGGTTTATGCCCCAAAATAAAATTAATTGTTCCCACCAAAAAATGTTTGGTTTTTTTATTTGAGGCGGGGGTTATTTTTGGTCCAAAAAGATTAATATCACCAGGAATTCTGCTAAAAATTTGTTTAATTTAGGAAATTTGTTCACCAAGTATTCCCAGAAAGAAGAAAAAAAGAGACGTGATCATGGCTCAATGTAGGCGAGGTATGACATGATTTTTATTTTCCATTACAATCTCATTTTGGGTCTTACTTGTGGTCAATTTGCAGTGTACTAGTTGTAATCATTATGTTCCGACCCCCCGAACATCTACACTGACAAAATGTATGTTACCGTGGCTGAAACATGCCCACACACACACACACACACACACACACACACACACACACACACACACACACACACACACACACACACACACACACACACACACACACTCTCAAACACACACTCTCTCAAACACACACACACCACATCACTGTCCTGTTGTGTGTGGTCCCCCCCCTCTGCTGTCTTTACATCCTGCTCGAAACACTTTATTCACAACAGTCTTAAGTTGGAGGTTGGTAATGTTGTCGTTTTAGTCATCAATATTTACATGATGTAAAAGAGGATCAGATGAGGTTTCAAGGTGTTGATAGTATTTTATGATCTGCGGTGTGTCCACTGGTTTGTCCACTAACAGCAGAATGTTTGTCTACTAGTTAGTCCACTAGTTAGTCCACTGGTTTGTCCACTAACAGCAGAATTTTAGTCCACTGGTTTGTCCACTAGTTTGTCCACTAACCGCAGAATGTTAGTCCACTAGTTAGTCCACTAGTTAGTCCACTAACCACAGAATGTTAGTCCACTAGTTAGTCCACTAGTTAGTCCACTAGTTAGTCCACTAACCACAGAATGTTAGTCCACTAGTTAGTCCACTAGTTAGTCCACTAGTTAGTCCACTAGTTTGGCCACTCAGTTGTTTTGTTTATAGCAACAACCCTTTGTTTTTATTGTTGTAAAAAAAAAAATGTTTAATGTTAAAATGTTTGACTTTGTGTTGAATCCTGTCAGAATGTGTTTTTTATTGGACGACAACAATAATATGATAACAATGCAACAGATGAATGAACCCTATACGATGTCTATTTCATTACTGAAGTTTAAACTAATTAGTTTCACATTCACATGTTTAAATACTGTGTCTCTGTCCGGTAAGTGGTAACATAACACAATAAAATAATTCATTCATAAACTATGAAGTAGTTTTATGTATTATTTGTAGATCAGTAGGTCAACATAATTAGTTTCACATTCACATGTTTAAATACTGTGTCTCTGTCCGGTAAGTGGTAACATAACACAATAAAATAATTCATTCATAAACTATGAAGTAGTTTTATGTATTATTTGTAAATCAGTAGGTCAACATAATTAATAAAACGGTGTTCCTCACTACGAGTCCATGTGTGTAGTCACGAATCACTCGTATAACGTTTCATAAAACCACCAAGATACTTTTTTTAATAGTAATCGTAATAAAAACACACAAATAGTCCGGTCCATAGATAGTCTTGGGTATCCAGCCGTCGTAATCTCACATCGGCAGGTACTGTGCCTCCCAAATGCTTCCCTATTCCATGGGATATGTCTAGAATATTCCTATTCCGTAGCAGGTCTTTTGTTCGTTGGTAGAGACATGTAATGAGTTCCATTCCTGGGAATGGCAGCATCATGTTTTGGGGGTGCTTTGCTGCAGGAGGGACTGGTGGACTTCACAAAATAGATGGCATCATGAGGTAGGAAAGTTATGTGGATATATTGAAGCAATATCTCAAGATATCAGTCAGGAAGTTAAAGCTTGGTCACAAATGGGTCTTCCAAATGGACAATGACATGTAATGAGTTCCATTCCTGGGACCACCCATATGTAAAATGTATGCACACATGACTGAGTCGCTTTGGGTAAATAAAAAAAGTCTGCTAAATGGCATATATTGTTATTTTTATTGTGACCAGAGCCCTACTTGGCTAGTAGATGAAAACCCGAGCCTAGGTAATGCCGTGACCAGGGTTTGGTTTCAATGATGGACTCTTTAGTCATAGCAGACCTATGTCACTACCGACAAAGCATAGAGGATCCACGTCACTATCTACAGTTGAAGTCGGAAGTTTACATACACTTAGGTTGGAGTCATTAAAATTTCTTGTTAACAAACTATAGTTTTGGCAAGTTGGTTAGGACATCTACTTTGACAGACAGATTATTTCACTTATAATTCACTGTATCACAATTCCAGTGGGTCAGAAGTTTACATACACTAAGTTGACTGTGCCTTTAAACAGCTTGGAATATTCCAGAAGATGATGTCATGGCTTTAGGAGCTACTGATAGGCTAATTGACATAATTTTAGTCAATTGGAGGTGTACCTGTGGATGTATTTCAAGTCCTACCTTCAAACTCAGTGCCTCTGCTTGACATCATGGGAAAATCAAAAGACATCAGCCAAGATCTCAGAATATAAATTGTCAACCTCCACAAGTCTGGTCCAACGCCTGAAGGTACCATGCTCATCTGTACAAACAATATTACGCAAGTATACACACTAGGGGACCACACAGCTGTCGTACCGCTCAGGAAGGAGACGGGTTCTGTCTCCTAGAGATGAAAGTACTTTGGTGCGAAAAGTGCAAATCAATCCCAGAACAACAGCAAAGGACCTTGTGAAGATGCTGGAGGAAACAGGTCCGAAAGTATATATCCACAGTAAAACGAGTCCTATATCGACATAACCTGAAAGGCCGCTCAGTAAGGAAGAAGCCACTGCTCCAAAACCGCCATTAAAAAGCCAGACTACGGTTTGCAACTGCACATGGGGACAAAGATCGTACTTTTTGGAGAATGTCCTCTGGTCTGATGAAACAAAAATAGAACTGTTTGGCCATAATGACCATCGTTATGTTTGGAGGAAAAAGGGGGAGGATTGCAAGCCGAAGAACACCATCCCAACCGTGAAGCACGGGGGTGGCAGCATCATGTTGTGGGGGTGCTTTGCTGCAGGAGGGACTGGTGGACTTCACAAAATAGATGGCATCATGAGGTTGGAAAGTTATGTGGATATATTGAAGCAATATCTCAAGACATCAGTCAGGAAGTTAAAGCTTGGTCGCAAAAGGGTCTTCCAAATGGACAATGACCCCAAGCATGCTTCCAAAGTTGTGTCAAAATGTCTTAAGGACAACAAAGTCAATGTATTGGAGTGGCCATCACAAAGCCCTGACCTCAATTCTACAGAAGATTTGTGGGCAGAACTGAAAAACCGTGTGCGTGCAAGAAGACATACAAACCTGACTCAGTTAAACCAGCTCTGTCAAGAGGAATGGGCCAAAATTCACCCAACTTATTATGGGAAGCTTGTGGAAGGATACCCAAAACATTTGACCCAAGTTAAACAATTTAAAAGGCAATGCTACCAAATACTAATTGACTGTATGTAAACTTCTGACCCCCTAGGAATGTGATGAAAGAAATAAAAGCTGAAATAAATCATTCTCTCTACTATTATTCTGACATTTCACATTCTTAAAATAAAGTGGTGATCCTAACTGACCTAAAACAGGGAATTTTTACTAGGATTAAATGTCAGGAATTGTGAAAACGTGAGTTAAATGTATTTGGCTAAGGTGTATGTAAACTTCCGACATCAAATGTAATGTAGCATAGGCGAACTATGTCACTACCTACGTAGCATAGAGGAATTATGTCACTACCTACGTAGCATAGAGGAATTATGTCACTACCTACATAACAGAGGAATTATGTCACTACCTACGTAGCATAGAGGAATTATGTCACTACCTACGTAGCATAGAGGAACTACGTCACTACCTACGTAGCATAGAGGAACTAAGTCACTACCTACGTAGCATAGAGGAATTATGTCACTACCTACGTAGCATAGAGGAACTACGTCACTACCTACATAACAGAGGAATTATGTCACTACCTACGTAGCATAGAGGAACTACGTCACTACCTACGTAGCATAGAGGAACTACGTCACTACCTACATAACAGAGGAATTATGTCACTACCTACGTAGCATAGAGGAACTAAGTCACTACTCTTGAGTAAAATATAAATTAAAACTAGCAAAGATTAAGATTTTGTAGGTTATTTTTAATGGGTGCATTTTACAAGTGGTAAGTTTGCATCAACCAGGTAATAGTCCGCTATAGGGCATAGAGTGCCATTTGGGACCCAGTATAGTACAGTAGGCCTTAACAATAACATATAATTTACCTGTCGTCCCACCTCAAATTTCCTTTAAAAAAACAACAACAACACACTGACACCTTAAACTGAGATTAGCAGAGATGCCAGAATATGAACATAATTACAACAGTACAACAACGATCATCACATCACAGGGTTTGAAACGTTGCTGTAGTTTCACTGATGCAGTCCAGCAGAAGCTTTGATAAGGCCGTGTGTATTTGGTGGAGGTGGAAGGGACGGAGGTGCATTGTACTACTGACATTAGTATAATCATGTCCCTTCATGCTTTACCGGGTAGCTTGTTGTATAAGATTTTAAGGCAGTCTTGGGAGGTCCATCTCCACGGGCCTGTCCACTATGGCACCCTATTGCTTATATAGTGCACTACCTTGGTGCGGCAGGTAGCCTAGTGGTTAGAGTGTGGGACCAGTAACCGAAAGGTTGCGAGAGCGAGTCCTCGAGCTGCTGACAAGGTAAAAAAAAATGGACGTTCTTCCCCTGAACAAGGCAGTTAACCCCACTGTTCCTAGGCCGTCATTGAAAATAAGATTTTATCTTTTAACTGACTTGTCGAGTTTAAAAAAAAAAAATTTAAATACCTTTTTGACCAGGGATCTAGTAGTGATCAAATTAGTGCCTTATATAGGGAATAGGGTGCCATTTGGGATATAACCCCTGGTGTTGAAGAAAAGAGCTTAGCACCACAGGACGTTCAAGAATGTTCAGAAATGGAAAAAAATACATTATACATCCCATAACAGTTAGAATACACTGTATATATTTAGAAAACCAAAATAGATTGTAGAAGTCACAGGAAAACATTTTTTTTTTATATATATATATTTTTTTACATGAACTCAACTTGAAAATTATCATGAAAACTGGTTGCATCAATGGGTGTTTATCAAAATCCATAATACCGTGGCATATTGTAGCACGGGGGCGTCGGAGGTTAAGTCCCAAATCAAAGTATACAAAACAGTGCATTGAAGGTACTTTTTGAATGCGTGTTCCATTCGTACATATGTTGAAGCATGCATCGATGTAAGCTTCAACAGAAAGTATGCAAAGAAATATGATTACAAAAAAACACAACAACAAAATTACACAAATTTGATTAAAATTAAAAATCAATGGCGGCCATTACTTGAGCTGAAGGGAAAATACAATGCATCTTGGGAATTTAAATGTTAGCTAATCATATACGTTGCCTGACTACAATATTTTATCTTGCTACGTTAATAAATACAGCCCGTTTTGGCATGGTTACCTTCCTACAGTACCCACTGTAGTGTGCTTAGGTCGTAAGCCCATTGTAAAGTCAATAGAGCTAACTGGCTAACTACTACTGTTAGCTAGCCAGAGAGCCACAAATTGTGACCCTTTGTTAGCTTGCTGCCCACGAAGAATTGATCTCGACCTTGGATAACATTGGTTTATGTCGTTTTTTTTTGCCTGTTATTCTATCTGGTTAGCTACATTATTACGGTAAACATATAGCAATCAATCAATTAAATGTATTGATAAAGCCCTTCTTACATCAGCTGATGTCACAAAGTTCTGTACAGAAACCCAGCCTAAAACCCCAAACAGGAAGCATATAGCAAGCTCATAGTTATGAAGTAAAACATTTGCTTCGTGTATATATATTGTTTTTCGTCTCTATTGCCATTGTCCTGGCTAGAAGAAGGAATGGGTTAAGTCCATAGTAAATCAATAGGGCTAACTGGCTAGCCACTGGAGAAAAAAAATGTTAGCTCGCTACCCACAAAGAATTGACATCGACTGTACTTTGCATGACATTAGTTTCTGTTCATTTTTTCCCCCTGTTTTAACTAGCTAGCTGGCTAGCTAGATTACAACTATTCACATATATCTAGCTGATAATTATGAAGTAAAAGTTAGCTTTGTGTATATCTTCGTCTGTTGTCGTCATTGTCCTGTCTGGAAGGAGGGCGAGGGAAAGGGGAGGTGCAGTGTGAGGTAATACAGCAGGGGGAAGCGCTTTTCAAATGGAAAGTATTATGTGTTCTCCACACTCTCAACCTCAAGAGAAAGCAGTCGGGAGAACGTCCTCAAGAGAAAGCAGTCGAGAGAACGTCCTGAAGAGAAAGCACTCGGGAGAACGTCCTGAAGAGAAAGCACTCGAGAGAACGTCCTCAAGAGAAAGCAGTCGAGAGAACGTCCTGAAGAGAAAGCACTCGGGAGAACGTCCTGAAGAGAAAGCACTCGGGAGAACGTCCTGAAGAGAAAGCACTCAGGAGAACGTCCTCAAGAGAAAGCAGTCGAGAGAACGTCCTGAAGAGAAAGCACTCGGGAGAACGTCCTCAAGAGAAAGCAGTCGGGAGAACGTCCTGAAGAGAAAGCACTCGGGAGAACGTCCTCAAGAGAAAGCACTCAGGAGAACGTCCTCAAGAGAAAGCACTCGGGAGAACGTCCTCAAGAGAAAGCACTCAGGAGAACGTCCTCAAGAGAAAGCAGTCGGGAGAACGTCCTCAAGAGAAAGCACTCAGGAGAACGTCCTGAAGAGAAAGCACTCGAGAGAACGTCCTGAAGAGAAAGCAGTCGGGAGAACGTCCTGAAGAGAAAGCACTCAGGAGAACGTCCTGAAGAGAAAGCAGTCAGGAGAACGTCCTGAAGAGAAAGCAGTCAGGAGAACGTCCTGACGAGAAAGCAGTCGGGAGAACGTCCTGAAGAGAAAGCAGTCGGGAGAACGTCCTCAAGAGAAAGCACTCGAGAGAACGTCCTGAAGAGAAAGCAGTCGGGAGAACGTCCTCAAGAGAAAGCAGTCGGGAGAACGTCCTCAAGAGAAAGCACTTGGAGCATGAGTGTGGAGCACGGTAGGATGCATATTGAGAAACAAACCCATTGGCTCACAGTTTATTTGATGTCTGGGTGTGTGAGTTTGTGTGTGTCTGTCCGTCTGTTCGTGTGTGTCCGTATGTTTGTCCGTCTGTTCGTGTGTGTGTGTGTCCGTCTGTTCGTGTGTGTGTGTGTCCGTCTGTTCGTGTGTGCGTGTCCGTATGTATGTCTGTCTGTTCGCGTGTGTGTGTGTCCGTCTGTTCGTGTGTGTGTGTCCGTTCGTGTGTGTGTCTGTGTGTGTGTCCGTTCGTGTGTGTGTCTGTGTGTGTGTCTGTCTGTCCTTCCGTGTGTGTGTGTCCGTATGTGTGTCCGTCTGTTCGCGTGTGTGTGTGTCCGTCTGTTCGTGTGTGTGTGTCCGTTCGTGTGTGTGTCTGTGTGTGTGTCTGTCCGTCCGTTCGTGTGTGTGTGTGTGTGTGTGTGTGTGTGTGTCTGTCCTTCCGTGTGTGTGTGTGTCCGTCTGTTCGTGTGTGTGTGTGTCCGTTCGTGTGTGTGTGTGTCCGTCCGTCCGTGTGTGTGTGTGTGTGTGTGTGTGTGTCTGTCCTTCCGTGTGTGTGTGTGTCCGTCTGTTCGTGTGTGTGTGTGTCCGTCTGTTCGTGTGTGCGTGTCCGTATGTATGTCTGTCTGTTCGCGTGTGTGTGTGTCCGTCTGTTCGTGTGTGTGTGTCCGTTCGTGTGTGTGTCTGTGTGTGTGTCCGTTCGTGTGTGTCCGTCCGTTCGTGTGTGTGTGTCCGTTCGTGTGTGTGTGTGTGTGTCCGTGTGTGTGTGTGTGTGTCCGTGGGTATCCAGTGTCCCAGCTCAGTCGGGTTCTCTGCTCTTATCTCTGATCAAGTTGAGTTCCTCCATCTTCTCCTGCAGGAAGGAGGCAGGCATGGAGGAGCCAAGGAATCTCTGGGGCTTCACAACACAGCCCTGGGGGGGGGAGGGAGAGTGGAGAGTCACAACACAGACCTGGGGGGGACAACACAGCCCTGGGGGGGACAACACAGCCCTGGGGGGAGGGAGAGTGGAGAGTCACAACACAGACCTGGGGGGGACAACACAGCCCTGGGGGAGGGAGGGGAGTTACAACACAGCCCTGGGGGAGGGAGGGGAGTTACAACACAGCCCTGGGGGGAGGGAGGGGAGTTACAACACAGCCCTGGGGGAGGGAGGGGAGTTACAACACAGCCCTGGGGGTGGGGGGAGAGTGGAGAGTCACAACACAGCCCTGGGGGGGGGAGTCACAACACAGCCCTGGGGGGAGGGAGGGTGGAGACCGTTTCAGACAGACAGGGTCAGGCTGTTTCAGACAGACAGGGTCAGACAGACAGGGTCAGACAGACAGGGTCAGACAGACAGGGTCAGACAGACAGGGTTAGGCAGACAGGGTCAGACAGACAGGGTCATGTGAAATAGTTAATTTTAAAAACCTGAGCTGTGTCTGATTTTTTGTTGACGACAGGTCTTACCCTGTTGACTACAGGTCTTACCCTGTTGACGACAGGTCTTACCCTGTTGACTACAGGTCTTACCCTGTTGACGACAGGTCTTACCCTGTTGACTACAGGTCTTACCCTGTTGACGACAGGTCTTACCCTGTTGACGACAGGTCTTACCCTGTTGACTACAGGTCTTACCCTGTTGACTACAGGTCTTACCCTGTTGACTACAGGTCTTACCCTGTTGACGACAGGTCTTACCCTGTTGACGACAGGTCTTACCCTGTTGACGACAGGTCTTACCCTGTTGACTACAGGTCTTACCCTGTTGACGACAGGTCTTACCCTGTTGACTACAGGTCTTACCCTGTTGACGACAGGTCTTACCCTGTTGACGACAGGTCTTACCCTGTTGACTACAGGTCTTACCCTGTTGACTACAGGTCTTACCCTGTTGACGACAGGTCTTACCCTGTTGACTACAGGTCTTACCCTGATGACTACAGGTCTTACCCTGATGACTACAGGTCTTACCCTGTTGACTACAAGTCTTACCCTGTTGACTACAGGTCTTACCCTGTTGACTACAAGTCTTACCCTGTCTCTCTCTATAGGGAGAACTTGCTGGTTTCCCTTCTTGTCCACACTCACAGGCATCCACAACCCCGGGTCTGTCTGGGTGGACCGGTCTGAGAGCGCAGAGTCACCCCCGTTACCCAGAGTGGACCGGTCCAAGTCCCTCCTATTACGGTTGTTACCCCAATTACTGTTACCCCCGGGGAAAACAAATGTGTTGTCTTCCGACGAACCTGTTTGGATACACACAACAGTACCTCATTATTATTATTATAGGGAATATAACGATCAACCAGTCAGTCACTGCAGCAGTAGGTTGATGTGTCAGTGACAGTCACTGTAGCACTAGGTTGATGTGATAGTGACAGTCACTGTAGGTTGATGTGACAGTCACTGTAGCACTAGGTTGATGTGTTAGTGACAGTCACTGTAGGTTGATGTGATCGTGACAGTCACTGTAGCAGTAGGTTGATGTGACAGTCACTGCAGCAGTAGGTTGATGTGTTAGTGACAGTCACTGTAGCAGTAGGTTAATGTGATAGTGACAGTCACTGTAGGTTGATGTGACAGTCACTGTAGCACTAGGTTGATGTGTTAGTGACAGTCACTGTAGGTTGATGTGATCGTGACAGTCACTGTAGCAGTAGGTTGATGTGATCGTGACAGTCACTGTTGCACTAGGTTGATGTGTTCGTGACAGTCACTGTAGCAGTAGGTTAATGTGATAATGACAGTCACTGTAGGTTGATGTGACAGTCACTGTAGCACTAGGTTGATGTGATCGTGACAGTCACTGTAGTAGTAGGTTGATGTTTTAGTGACAGTCACTGTAGCAGTAGGTTAATGTGATAGTGACAGTCACGGTAGGTTGATGTGACAGTCACTGTAGCACTAGGTTGATGTGTTAGTGACAGTCACTGTAGGTTGATGTGATCGTGACAGTCACTGTAGCAGTAGGTTGATGTGACAGTCACTGCAGCAGTAGGTTGATGTGTTAGTGACAGTCACTGTAGCAGTAGGTTAATGTGATAGTGACAGTCACTGTAGGTTGATGTGACAGTCACTGTAGCACTAGGTTGATGTGTTAGTGACAGTCACTGGAGGTTGATGTGATCGTGACAGTCACTGTAGCAGTAGGTTGATGTGATCGTGACAGTCACTGTTGCACTAGGTTGATGTGTTCGTGACAGTCACTGTAGCAGTAGGTTAATGTGATAATTACAGTCACTGTAGGTTGATGTGACAGTCACTGTAGCACTAGGTTGATGTGATCGTGACAGTCACTGTAGTAGTAGGTTGATGTGTTAGTGACAGTCACTGTTGCACTAGGTTGATGTGTTCGTGACAGTCACTGTAGCAGTAGGTTAATGTGATAATGACAGTCACTGTAGGTTGATGTGACAGTCACTGTAGCACTAGGTTGATGTGATCGTGACAGTCACTGTAGTAGTAGGTTGATGTGTTAGTGACAGTCACTGTAGGTTGATGTGATCGTGACAGTCACTGTAGCAGTAGGTTGATGTGACAGTCACTGCAGCAGTAGGTTGATGTGTTAGTGACAGTCACTGTAGCAGTAGGTTAATGTGATAGTGACAGTCACTGTAGGTTGATGTGACAGTCACTGTAGCACTAGGTTGATGTGTTAGTGACAGTCACTGTAGGTTGATGTGATCGTGACAGTCACTGTAGCAGTAGGTTGATGTGACAGTCACTGCAGCAGTAGGTTGATGTGTTAGTGACAGTCACTGTAGCAGTAGGTTAATGTGATAGTGACAGTCACTGTAGGTTGATGTGACAGTCACTGTAGCACTAGGTTGATGTGTTAGTGACAGTCACTGTAGGTTGATGTGATCGTGACAGTCACTGTAGCAGTAGGTTGATGTGATCGTGACAGTCACTGTTGCACTAGGTTGATGTGTTCGTGACAGTCACTGTAGCAGTAGGTTAATGTGATAATGACAGTCACTGTAGGTTGATGTGACAGTCACTGTAGCACTAGGTTGATGTGATCGTGACAGTCACTGTAGTAGTAGGTTGATGTTTTAGTGACAGTCACTGTAGCAGTAGGTTAATGTGATAGTGACAGTCACGGTAGGTTGATGTGACAGTCACTGTAGCACTAGGTTGATGTGTTAGTGACAGTCACTGTAGGTTGATGTGATCGTGACAGTCACTGTAGCAGTAGGTTGATGTGACAGTCACTGCAGCAGTAGGTTGATGTGTTAGTGACAGTCACTGTAGCAGTAGGTTAATGTGATAGTGACAGTCACTGTAGGTTGATGTGACAGTCACTGTAGCACTAGGTTGATGTGTTAGTGACAGTCACTGGAGGTTGATGTGATCGTGACAGTCACTGTAGCAGTAGGTTGATGTGATCGTGACAGTCACTGTTGCACTAGGTTGATGTGTTCGTGACAGTCACTGTAGCAGTAGGTTAATGTGATAATTACAGTCACTGTAGGTTGATGTGACAGTCACTGTAGCACTAGGTTGATGTGATCGTGACAGTCACTGTAGTAGTAGGTTGATGTGTTAGTGACAGTCACTGTTGCACTAGGTTGATGTGTTCGTGACAGTCACTGTAGCAGTAGGTTAATGTGATAATGACAGTCACTGTAGGTTGATGTGACAGTCACTGTAGCACTAGGTTGATGTGATCGTGACAGTCACTGTAGTAGTAGGTTGATGTGTTAGTGACAGTCACTGTAGGTTGATGTGATCGTGACAGTCACTGTAGCAGTAGGTTGATGTGACAGTCACTGCAGCAGTAGGTTGATGTGTTAGTGACAGTCACTGTAGCAGTAGGTTAATGTGATAGTGACAGTCACTGTAGGTTGATGTGACAGTCACTGTAGCACTAGGTTGATGTGTTAGTGACAGTCACTGTAGGTTGATGTGATCGTGACAGTCACTGTAGCAGTAGGTTGATGTGACAGTCACTGCAGCAGTAGGTTGATGTGTTAGTGACAGTCACTGTAGCAGTAGGTTAATGTGATAGTGACAGTCACTGTAGGTTGATGTGACAGTCACTGTAGCACTAGGTTGATGTGTTAGTGACAGTCACTGTAGGTTGATGTGATCGTGACAGTCACTGTAGCAGTAGGTTGATGTGATCGTGACAGTCACTGTTGCACTAGGTTGATGTGTTCGTGACAGTCACTGTAGCAGTAGGTTAATGTGATAATGACAGTCACTGTAGGTTGATGTGACAGTCACTGTAGCACTAGGTTGATGTGATCGTGACAGTCACTGTAGTAGTAGGTTGATGTTTTAGTGACAGTCACTGTAGCAGTAGGTTAATGTGATAGTGACAGTCACGGTAGGTTGATGTGACAGTCACTGTAGCACTAGGTTGATGTGTTAGTGACAGTCACTGTAGGTTGATGTGATCGTGACAGTCACTGTAGCAGTAGGTTGATGTGACAGTCACTGCAGCAGTAGGTTGATGTGTTAGTGACAGTCACTGTAGCAGTAGGTTAATGTGATAGTGACAGTCACTGTAGGTTGATGTGACAGTCACTGTAGCACTAGGTTGATGTGTTAGTGACAGTCACTGGAGGTTGATGTGATCGTGACAGTCACTGTAGCAGTAGGTTGATGTGATCGTGACAGTCACTGTTGCACTAGGTTGATGTGTTCGTGACAGTCACTGTAGCAGTAGGTTAATGTGATAATTACAGTCACTGTAGGTTGATGTGACAGTCACTGTAGCACTAGGTTGATGTGATCGTGACAGTCACTGTAGTAGTAGGTTGATGTGTTAGTGACAGTCACTGTTGCACTAGGTTGATGTGTTCGTGACAGTCACTGTAGCAGTAGGTTAATGTGATAATGACAGTCACTGTAGGTTGATGTGACAGTCACTGTAGCACTAGGTTGATGTGATCGTGACAGTCACTGTAGTAGTAGGTTGATGTGTTAGTGACAGTCACTGTAGGTTGATGTGATCGTGACAGTCACTGTAGCAGTAGGTTGATGTGACAGTCACTGCAGCAGTAGGTTGATGTGTTAGTGACAGTCACTGTAGCAGTAGGTTAATGTGATAGTGACAGTCACTGTAGGTTGATGTGACAGTCACTGTAGCACTAGGTTGATGTGTTAGTGACAGTCACTGTAGGTTGATGTGATCGTGACAGTCACTGTAGCAGTAGGTTGATGTGACAGTCACTGCAGCAGTAGGTTGATGTGTTAGTGACAGTCACTGTAGCAGTAGGTTAATGTGATAGTGACAGTCACTGTAGGTTGATGTGACAGTCACTGTAGCACTAGGTTGATGTGTTAGTGACAGTCACTGTAGGTTGATGTGATCGTGACAGTCACTGTAGCAGTAGGTTGATGTGATCGTGACAGTCACTGTTGCACTAGGTTGATGTGTTCGTGACAGTCACTGTAGCAGTAGGTTAATGTGATAATGACAGTCACTGTAGGTTGATGTGACAGTCACTGTAGCACTAGGTTGATGTGATCGTGACAGTCACTGTAGTAGTAGGTTGATGTTTTAGTGACAGTCACTGTAGCAGTAGGTTAATGTGATAGTGACAGTCACGGTAGGTTGATGTGACAGTCACTGTAGCACTAGGTTGATGTGTTAGTGACAGTCACTGTAGGTTGATGTGATCGTGACAGTCACTGTAGCAGTAGGTTGATGTGACAGTCACTGCAGCAGTAGGTTGATGTGTTAGTGACAGTCACTGTAGCAGTAGGTTAATGTGATAGTGACAGTCACTGTAGGTTGATGTGACAGTCACTGTAGCACTAGGTTGATGTGTTAGTGACAGTCACTGGAGGTTGATGTGATCGTGACAGTCACTGTAGCAGTAGGTTGATGTGATCGTGACAGTCACTGTTGCACTAGGTTGATGTGTTCGTGACAGTCACTGTAGCAGTAGGTTAATGTGATAATTACAGTCACTGTAGGTTGATGTGACAGTCACTGTAGCACTAGGTTGATGTGATCGTGACAGTCACTGTAGTAGTAGGTTGATGTGTTAGTGACAGTCACTGTTGCACTAGGTTGATGTGTTCGTGACAGTCACTGTAGCAGTAGGTTAATGTGATAATGACAGTCACTGTAGGTTGATGTGACAGTCACTGTAGCACTAGGTTGATGTGATCGTGACAGTCACTGTAGTAGTAGGTTGATGTGTTAGTGACAGTCACTGTAGGTTGATGTGATCGTGACAGTCACTGTAGCAGTAGGTTGATGTGACAGTCACTGCAGCAGTAGGTTGATGTGTTAGTGACAGTCACTGTAGCAGTAGGTTAATGTGATAGTGACAGTCACTGTAGGTTGATGTGACAGTCACTGTAGCACTAGGTTGATGTGTTAGTGACAGTCACTGTAGGTTGATGTGATCGTGACAGTCACTGTAGCAGTAGGTTGATGTGATCGTGACAGTCACTGTTGCACTAGGTTGATGTGTTCGTGACAGTCACTGTAGCAGTAGGTTAATGTGATAATGACAGTCACTGTAGGTTGATGTGACAGTCACTGTAGCACTAGGTTGATGTGATCGTGACAGTCACTGTAGTAGTAGGTTGATGTGTTAGTGACAGTCACTGTAGCAGTAGGTTAATGTGATAGTGACAGTCACGGTAGGTTGATGTGACAGTCACTGTAGCACTAGGTTGATGTGTTAGTGACAGTCACTGTAGGTTGATGTGATCGTGACAGTCACTGTAGCAGTAGGTTGATGTGACAGTCACTGCAGCAGTAGGTTGATGTGTTAGTGACAGTCACTGTAGCAGTAGGTTAATGTGATAGTGACAGTCACTGTAGGTTGATGTGACAGTCACTGTAGCACTAGGTTGATGTGTTAGTGACAGTCACTGGAGGTTGATGTGATCGTGACAGTCACTGTAGCAGTAGGTTGATGTGATCGTGACAGTCACTGTTGCACTAGGTTGATGTGTTCGTGACAGTCACTGTAGCAGTAGGTTAATGTGATAATTACAGTCACTGTAGGTTGATGTGACAGTCACTGTAGCACTAGGTTGATGTGATCGTGACAGTCACTGTAGTAGTAGGTTGATGTGTTAGTGACAGTCACTGTTGCACTAGGTTGATGTGTTCGTGACAGTCACTGTAGCAGTAGGTTAATGTGATAATGACAGTCACTGTAGGTTGATGTGACAGTCACTGTAGCACTAGGTTGATGTGATCGTGACAGTCACTGTAGTAGTAGGTTGATGTGTTAGTGACAGTCACTGTAGGTTGATGTGATCGTGACAGTCACTGTAGCAGTAGGTTGATGTGACAGTCACTGCAGCAGTAGGTTGATGTGTTAGTGACAGTCACTGTAGCAGTAGGTTAATGTGATAGTGACAGTCACTGTAGGTTGATGTGACAGTCACTGTAGCACTAGGTTGATGTGTTAGTGACAGTCACTGTAGGTTGATGTGATCGTGACAGTCACTGTAGCAGTAGGTTGATGTGATCGTGACAGTCACTGTTGCACTAGGTTGATGTGTTCGTGACAGTCACTGTAGCAGTAGGTTAATGTGATAATGACAGTCACTATAGGTTGATGTGACAGTCACTGTAGCACTAGGTTGATGTGATCGTGACAGTCACTGTAGTAGTAGGTTGATGTGTTAGTGACAGTCACTGTAGCAGTAGGTTAATGTGATAGTGACAGTCACGGTAGGTTGATGTGACAGTCACTGTAGCACTAGGTTGATGTGTTAGTGACAGTCACTGTAGGTTGATGTGATCGTGACAGTCACTGTAGCAGTAGGTTGATGTGACAGTCACTGCAGCAGTAGGTTGATGTGTTAGTGACAGTCACTGTAGCAGTAGGTTAATGTGATAGTGACAGTCACTGTAGGTTGATGTGACAGTCACTGTAGCACTAGGTTGATGTGTTAGTGACAGTCACTGGAGGTTGATGTGATCGTGACAGTCACTGTAGCAGTAGGTTGATGTGATCGTGACAGTCACTGTTGCACTAGGTTGATGTGTTCGTGACAGTCACTGTAGCAGTAGGTTAATGTGATAATTACAGTCACTGTAGGTTGATGTGACAGTCACTGTAGCACTAGGTTGATGTGATCGTGACAGTCACTGTAGTAGTAGGTTGATGTGATCGTGACAGTCACTGTAGCAGTAGGTTAATGTGATAGTGACAGTCACTGTAGGTTGATGTGACAGTCACTGTAGCACTAGGTTGATGTGATCGTGACAGTCACTGTAGTAGTAGGTTGATGTGTTAGTGACAGTCACTGTAGCAGTAGGTTAATGTGATCGTGACAGTCACTGTAGCAGTAGGTTAATGTGATAGTGACAGTCACTGCAGCAGTAGGTTAATGTGTCAGTGGCAGTCACTGTAGCAGTAGGTTAATGTGATAGTGACAGTCACTGTAGGTTGATGTAACAGTCACTGTAGCAGTAGGTTGATGTGTTAGTGACAGTCATTGTAGCACTAGGTTGATGTGATCGTGACAGTCACTGTAGCAGTAGGTTGATGTGTTAGTGACAGTCACTGTAGCAGTAAGTTAATGTGATAGTGACAGACACTGTAGGTTGATGTGACAGTCACTGTAGCACTAGGTTGATGTGATCGTGACAGTCACTGTAGCAGTAGGTTGATGTGATAGTGACAGTCACTGTAGCAGTAGGTTGATGTGATAGTGACAGTCACTGTAGCAGTAAGTTAATGTGATAGTGACAGACACTGTAGGTTGATGTGACAGTCACTGTAGCACTAGGTTGATGTGATCGTGACAGTCACTGTAGCAGTAGGTTGATGTGATAGTGACAGTCACTGTAGCAGTAGGTTGATGTGATAGTGACAGTCACTGTAGCAGTAGGTTGATGTGACAGTCACTGTAGGTTGATGTGATAGTCACTGTAGGTTGATGTGACAGTCACTGTAGCACTAGGTTGATGTGATAGTGACATTCACTGTAGCAGTAGGTTGATGTGATTGTGACAGTCACTGCAGCAGTAGGTTGATGTGACAGTCACTGTAGCAGTAGGTTGATGTGATAGTGACAGTCACTGTAGCAGTAGGTTGATGTGACAGTCA
Organism: Oncorhynchus masou masou; assembly: GCF_036934945.1. Taxonomy (NCBI): domain Eukaryota; kingdom Metazoa; phylum Chordata; class Actinopteri; order Salmoniformes; family Salmonidae; genus Oncorhynchus; species Oncorhynchus masou. The sequence goes on along the minus strand of NC_088220.1, from coordinate 87,077,007 downwards.
CTGTAGGTTGATGTGACAGTCACTGTAGGTTGATGTGACAGTCACTGTAGCAGTAGGTTGATGTGATAGTGACATTCACTGTAGCAGTAGGTTGATGTGATAGTGACATTCACTGTAGCAGTAGGTTGATGTGTTAGTGACAGTCACTGTAGCAGTAGGTTAATGTGATAGTGACAGTCACTGTAGCAGTAGGTTAATGTGATAGTGACAGTCACTGTAGCACTAGGTTGATGTGATCGTGACAGTCACTGTAGCACTAGGTTGATGTGTTAGTGACAGTCACTGTAGCAGTAAGTTGATGTGATAATGACAGTCACTGTCACTGTAGCAGTAGGTTGATGTGATAGTGACAGTCACTGTAGCAATAGGTTAATGTGACAGTCACTGTAGCAGTAGGTTTATGTGATAGTGACAGTCACTGTAGCAGTAGGTTGATGTGACAGTCACTGTAGGTTGATGTGACAGTCACTGTAGGTTGATGTGTTAGTGACAGTCACTGTAGCACTAGGTTGATGTGATAGTGACAGTCACTGTAGCAGTAGGTTGATGTGATAGTGACAGTCACTGTAGCAGTTGTTTAATGTGATAGTGACAGTTACTGTAGCAGTAGGTTAATGTGATAGTGACAGTCACTGTAGGTTGATGTGACAGTCACTGTAGCAGTAGGTTGATGTGATGGTAACAGTCACTGCAGCAGTAGGTTGATGTGATAGTGACAGTCACTGTAGGTTGATGTGATAGAGCCAGTCACTAGCAGTAGGGTGGTGTGATAGAGAGACAGCCACTAGCAGTAGGGTGATGTGATAGAGTGACAGTCACTAGCAGTAGGGTGATGTGCTAGAGTGACAGTCACTCGCAGTAGGGTGATGTGATAGAGAGACAGTCACTAGCAGTAGGGTGATGTGATAGAGCCAGTCACTAGCAGTAGGGTGATGTGCTAGAGTGACAGTCACTCGCAGTAGGGTGATGTGATAGAGAGACAGTCACTAGCAGTAGGGTGATGTGATAGAGCAAGTCACTAGCAGTAGGGTGATGTGATAGAGCCAGTCACTAGCAGTAGGGTGATGTGATAGAGAGACAGTCACTAGCAGTAGGGTGATGTGATAGAGAGACAGTCACTAGCAGTAGGGTGATGTGATAGAGCCAGTCACTAGCAGTAGGGTGATGTGATGGAGTGACAGTCACTCGCAGTAGGGTGATGTGATAGAGCCAGTTACCAGCAGTAGGGTGATGTGATAGAGCCAGTCACCAGCAGTAGGGTGATGTGATAGAGCCAGTCACTAGCAGTAGGGTGGTGTGATAGAGAGACAGCCACTAGCAGTAGGGTGATGTGACAGTCACTAGCAGTAGGGTGGTGTGATAGAGTGACAGTCACTAGCAGTAGGGTGATGTGATAGAGTGACAGTCACTAGCAGTAGGGTGGTGTGATAGAGCCAGTCGTTAGCAGTAGGGTGATGTGATAGAGTGACAGTCACTAGCAGTAGGGTGGTGTGATAGAGAGACAGCCACTAGCAGTAGGGTGATGTGATAGAGCCAGTCACTAGCAGTAGGGTGATGTGATAGTGACAGTCACTAGCAGTAGGGTGATGAGATAGAGCCAGTCACTAGCAGTAGGGTGATGTGATAGAGCCAGTCACTAGCAGTAGGGTGGTTTGATAGAGAGCCAGTCACCAGCAGTAGGGTTGTGTGATAGAGTGACAGTCACTAGCAGTAGGGTGGTGTGATAGAGTGACAGTCACTAGCAGTAGGGTGGTGTGATAGAGTGACAGTCACTAGCAGTAGGGTGGTGTGATAGAGTGACAGTCACTAGCAGTAGGGTGGTGTGATAGAGTGACAGTCACTAGCAGTAGGGTGGTGTGATAGAGTGACAGCCACTAGCAGTAGGGTGATGTGATAGAGTGACAGTCACTAGCAGTAGGGTGATGTGATAGAGTGACAGTCACTAGCAGTAGGGTGATGTGATAGAGCCAGTCACTAGCAGTAGGGTGGTGTGATAGAGAGACAGCCACTAGCAGTAGGGTGATGTGATAGAGTGACAGTCACTAGCAGTAGGGTGATGTGCTAGAGTGACAGTCACTCGCAGTAGGGTGATGTGATAGAGAGACAGTCACTAGCAGTAGGGTGATGTGATAGAGCCAGTCACTAGCAGTAGGGTGATGTGCTAGAGTGACAGTCACTCGCAGTAGGGTGATGTGATAGAGAGACAGTCACTAGCAGTAGGGTGATGTGATAGAGCAAGTCACTAGCAGTAGGGTGATGTGATAGAGCCAGTCACTAGCAGTAGGGTGATGTGATAGAGAGACAGTCACTAGCAGTAGGGTGATGTGATAGAGAGACAGTCACTAGCAGTAGGGTGATGTGATAGAGCCAGTCACTAGCAGTAGGGTGATGTGATGGAGTGACAGTCACTCGCAGTAGGGTGATGTGATAGAGCCAGTTACCAGCAGTAGGGTGATGTGATAGAGCCAGTCACCAGCAGTAGGGTGATGTGATAGAGCCAGTCACTAGCAGTAGGGTGGTGTGATAGAGAGACAGCCACTAGCAGTAGGGTGATGTGACAGTCACTAGCAGTAGGGTGGTGTGATAGAGTGACAGTCACTAGCAGTAGGGTGATGTGATAGAGTGACAGTCACTAGCAGTAGGGTGGTGTGATAGAGCCAGTCGTTAGCAGTAGGGTGATGTGATAGAGTGACAGTCACTAGCAGTAGGGTGGTGTGATAGAGAGACAGCCACTAGCAGTAGGGTGATGTGATAGAGCCAGTCACTAGCAGTAGGGTGATGTGATAGTGACAGTCACTAGCAGTAGGGTGATGAGATAGAGCCAGTCACTAGCAGTAGGGTGATGTGATAGAGCCAGTCACTAGCAGTAGGGTGGTTTGATAGAGAGCCAGTCACCAGCAGTAGGGTTGTGTGATAGAGTGACAGTCACTAGCAGTAGGGTGGTGTGATAGAGTGACAGTCACTAGCAGTAGGGTGGTGTGATAGAGTGACAGTCACTAGCAGTAGGGTGGTGTGATAGAGTGACAGTCACTAGCAGTAGGGTGGTGTGATAGAGTGACAGTCACTAGCAGTAGGGTGGTGTGATAGAGTGACAGCCACTAGCAGTAGGGTGATGTGATAGAGTGACAGTCACTAGCAGTAGGGTGATGTGATAGAGTGACAGTCACTAGCAGTAGGGTGATGTGATAGAGCCAGTCACTAGCAGTAGGGTGGTGTGATAGAGTGTGCCTTACTCCAGCTGTTCGCCTTGGTCAGGAGGTCTGGGACAGGAGTGAGGGCTGAGGCAGGGGTGGAGGGACATGACCCAGCATACACCCTGTCTCTCTTCACACACTGCATCCCACACAGGTCCTGGCAGTGTCTGTGACAGTTTACCCCACAGTCTGATGGGGCGGGAGGGAGGGAGGGAGGGAGGGAAGGAGAGAGAGAGGGAGGGAGGGAGGGAGGGAGGGAGGGAAGGAGAGAGAGGGAGAGAGGGAGGGAGGGAGAGAGAGGGAGGGAGGGAGGGAGGGAGAGAGAGAGAGAGAGAGAGAGAGAGAGAGAGAGAGGGAGGGAGGGAGGGAGAGAGAGGGAGGGAGGGAGGGAGGGAGGGAGGGAGGGAGGGAAGGAGAGAGAGGGAGGGAGGGAGGGAGAGAGAGGGAGGGAGGGAGGGGGGGAGGGAGTAAAAGGCATTTTTCCATGTCTAATGTGTATTCATGTGATATTTAAGTAAAAACATTACTACAATATCTTTGTGCTACAAAAAAAACTTCAGTGGACGTGGGCTGGTTGTCCTGGACTTTTCATGTTATAATTATCTCTCTGAGGTTTGTGAAGACTGACATGACAAGAGGAACTGATGATACACTACCCATTTTTAGAAATGGTACCGTCCACTATTACAACTTTCAAGAGTGAGTTTAAAGTCAGCCTGAGTTCCTTTAAAAAAGAAAAGGAACCCCCCCCCCCCCCGACCCATTTGTTTGAGAACCACTGTTCTAAGGTACAGTTACATCATATTGTGAGTGATGCTGTTGTGCGAAGCTTAGATGAGATATCTTACCTCGACAGTGGAATCCCTGCTTGATGACCCCCCACAGCTACAACAGAGAGGACACAACAGAGAGGACACAACAGAGGAGGACACAACAGAGAGGACACAACAGAGAGGACACAACAGAGGAGGACACAACAGAGAGGACACAACAGAGAGGACACAACAGAGAGGACACAACAGAGAGGACACAACAGAGGAGGACACAACAGAGAGGACACAACAGAGAGGACACAACAGAGAGGACGCAACAGAGGAGGACGCAACAGAGGAGGACGCAACAGAGGAGGATGCAACAGAGGACACAACAGAGGAGGACACAACAGAGGAGGACACAACAGAGGAGGACACAACAGAGGAGGACACAACAGAGGAGGACACAACAGAGAGGACACAACAGAGAGGACACAACAGAGGAGGACCCAACAGAGGAGGACCCAACAGAGGAGGACACAACAGAGGAGGACACAACAGAGGAGGACACAACAGAGAGGACACAACAGAGAGGACACAACAGAGAGGACACAACAGAGGGGGACACAACAGAGAGGACACAACAGAGAGGACACAACAGAGAGGACACAACAGAGGAGGACCCAACAGAGAGGACACAACAGAGGAGGACACAACAGAGAGGACACAACAGAGAGGACACAACAGAGCATGGATTAGATGGTTTGTGAATCTCAGCCAAATCACAGTTTTAACAACATCCAGCTCAATGCAATACCCACAAAGCCTCCACAAGTGTCACAGAAGGCGGGCCGCTTGTACGTGGTCTCATGGAAGTTGTGAACGTTCTTGAAGTTGTATCCTAGTTTGGCACAGACGGACATCCCCCTCATGAAGTAGGAGTTGATCTGCTGATGACTGATCTCCCCCTCTCTGGAAGGGATGGGATGGGAGGAGAGAGGGAGGGAGAGAGGAGAGAGGGAGGGATGGGAGGAGAGAGGGAGGGAGAGAGGGAGGGATGGGAGGAGAGGGGAGAGGGATGGGAGGAGAGAGGGAGGGATGGGAGGAGAGGAGAGAGGGAGGGATGGGAGGAGAGAGGGAGGGATGGGAGGAGAGGGGAGAGGGATGGGATGGGAGGAGAGAGGGAGGGATGGGATGGGAGGAGAGAGGGAGGGAGGGGATGGGAGGAGAGAGGGAGGGATGGGATGGGAGGAGAGAGGGAGGGATGGGAGGAGAGAGGGATGGGAGGGGAGAGGGAGGGAGGGATGGGATGGGAGGAAAGAGGGAGGGATGGGATGGGAGGAGAGAGGGAGGGATGGGAGGAGAGAGGGAGGGATGGGAGGAGAGAGGGAGAGGATGGGAGGAGAGAGGGAGGGATGGGAGGAGGGAGGGAGGGATGGGAGGAGAGAGGGAGGGATGGAATGGGAGGAGAGAAGGATGGATGGGAGGAGGGAGGGAGGGATGGGAGGAGAGAGGGAGGGATGGGAGGGAGGGATGGGATGGGAGGAGAGAGAGAGGGGAGAGGGGATGGGATGGGAGGAGAGAGGGAGGGATGGGAGGAGGGAGGCAGGGATGGGAGGAGAGAGGGGGAGGGATGGGAGGAGAGAGGGAGGGATGGGAGGAGAGGGGAGAGGGATGGGAGGAGAGAGGGAGGGATGGGAGGAGAGAGGGAGGGATGGGAGGAGAGAGGGAGGGATGGGAGGAGGGAGGGAGGGATGGGAGGAGGGAGGGAGGGATGGGAGGAGGGAGGGATGGGAGGAGAGAGTGAGTGATGGGAGGAGAGAGGGAGGGATGGGAGGAGAGAGGGAGGGATGGGAGGAGGGGAGGGAGGGATGGGAGGAGAGAGGGATGGGAGGAGAGAGGGAGGGATGGGAGGAGGGAGGGAGGGATGTGAGGAGAGAGGGTGGGAGTGAGGGATGGGAGGAGAGAGGGATGGAAGAGGAGAGAGGGAGGGATGGGAGGAGAGGAGGGAGGGATGTGAGGAGAGGAGAGAGGGAGGGATGGGAGGAGAGAGGGAAGGATGGGAGGAGAGGGATGGGAGGAGAGGAGAGAGGGAGGGATGGGAGGAGAGAGGAGGGATGGGAGGAGAGGGGGGAGAGGGATGGGAGGAGAGGAGAGAGGGAGGGATGGGAGGAGAGAGGGAGGGATGGGAGGAGAGGGGAGAGGGATGGGAGGAGAGAGGGAGGGATGGGATGGGAGGAGAGAGGGAGGGATGGGATGGGAGGAGAGAGGGAGGGATGGGATGGGAGGAGAGAGGGAGGGATGGGAGGAAAGAGGGAGGGATGGGATGGGAGGAGAGAGGGAGGGAGGGAGGGAGGGATGGGAGGAGAGAGGGAGGGATGGGAGGAGAGAGGGAGGGATGGGAGGAGGGAGGGAGGGATGGGAGGAGAGAGGGAGGGATGGAATGGGAGGAGAGAAGGATGGATAGGAGGAGGGAGGGAGGGATGGGAGGAGAGAGGGAGGGATGGGAGGGAGGGATGGGATGGGAGGGAGAGAGGGAGGGATGGGAGGAGGGAGGGAGGGAGGGATGGGAGGGAGGAGAGGGAGGGATGGGAGGAGAGAGGGAGGGATGGGAGGAGGGAGGGAGGGATGGGAGGAGAGAGGGAGGGATGGAATGGGAGGAGAGAAGGATGGATGGGAGGAGGGAGGGAGGGATGGGAGGAGAGAGGGAGGGATGGGAGGGAGGGATGGGATGGGAGGAGAGAGAGAGGGGGAGAGAGGGATGGGATGGGAGGAGAGAGGGAGGGATGGGAGGAGGGAGGGAGGGATGGGAGGAGAGAGGGAGGGATGGGAGGAGAGAGGGAGGGATGGGGGGAGAGGGATGGGAGGAGAGGAGAGAGGGGGAGGGATGGGAGGAGGGAGGGATGGGAGGAGGGAGGGAGGGATGGGAGGAGAGAGGGAGGGATGGGAGGAGGGAGGGAGGGATGGGAGGAGGGAGGGATGGGAGGAGAGAGTGAGTGATGGGAGGAGAGAGGGAGGGATGGGAGGAGAGAGGGAGGGATGGGAGGAGGGAGGGAGGGATGGGAGGAGAGAGGGATGGGAGGAGAGAGGGGAGGGATGGGAGGAGGGAGGGAGGGATGGGAGGAGAGAGGGTGGGAGGGAGGGATGGGAGGAGAGAGGGATGGGAGGAGAGAGGGAGGGATGGGAGGAGGGAGGGAGGGATGGGAGGAGAGAGGGTGGGAGGGAGGGATGGGAGGAGAGAGGGATGGAAGAGGAGAGAGGGAGGGATGGGAGGGAGAGGAGGGAGGGATGTGAGGAGAGGAGAGAGGGAGGGATGGGAGGAGAGAGGGAGGGAGGGATGGGAGGAGAGAGGGAGGGATGGGAGGAGAGGGGAGAGGGATGGGAGGAGAGGAGAGAGGGAGGGATGGGAGGAGAGAGGGAGGGAAGGGAGGAGAGGGGAGAGGGATGGGATGGGAGGAGAGAGGGAGGGATGGGATGGGAGGAGAGAGGGAGGGATGGGATGGGAGGAGAGAGGGAGGGATGGGATGGGAGGAGAGAGGGAGGGATGGGAGGAGAGAGGGATGGGAGGGGAGAGGGAGGGAGGGATGGGATGGGAGGAAAGAGGGAGGGATGGGATGGGAGGAGAGAGGGAGGGATGGGAGGAGGGAGGGAGGGAGGGATGGGAGGAGAGAGGGAGGGATGGGAGGAGAGAGGGAGGGATGGGAGGAGGGAGGGAGGGATGGGAGGAGAGAGGGAGGGATGGAATGGGAGGAGAGAAGGATGGATAGGAGGAGGGAGGGAGGGATGGGAGGAGAGAGGGGAGGGATGGGAGGGAGGGATGGGATGGGAGGAGAGAGAGAGGGAGAGAGGGATGGGATGGGAGGAGAGAGGGAGGGATGGGAGGAGGGAGGGAGGGATGGGAGGAGAGAGGGAGGGATGGGAGGAGAGAGGGAGGGATGGGAGGAGAGAGGGAGGGATGGGAGGAGAGGGAGAGGGATGGGATGGGAGGAGAGAGGGAGGGATGGGATGGGAGGAGAGAGGGAGGGATGGGATGGGAGGAGAGAGGGAGGGATGGGATGGGAGGAGAGAGGGAGGGATGGGAGGAAAGAGGGAGGGATGGGATGGGAGGAGAGAGGGAGGGATGGGAGGAGGGAGGGAGGGAGGGATGGGAGGAGAGAGGGAGGGATGGGAGGAGAGAGGGAGGGATGGGAGGAGGGAGGGAGGGATGGGAGGAGAGAGGGAGGGATGGAATGGGAGGAGAGAAGGATGGATAGGAGGAGGGAGGGAGGGATGGGAGGAGAGAGGGAGGGATGGGAGGGAGGAAAGAGGGAGGGATGGGATGGGAGGAGAGAGGGAGGGATGGGAGGAGGGAGGGAGGGAGGGATGGGAGGAGAGAGGGAGGGATGGGAGGAGAGAGGGAGGGATGGGAGGAGGGAGGGAGGGATGGGAGGAGAGAGGGAGGGATGGAATGGGAGGAGAGAGAAGGATGGATGGGAGGAGGGAGGGAGGGATGGGAGGAGAGAGGGAGGGATGGGAGGGAGGGATGGGATGGGAGGAGAGAGAGAGGGAGAGAGGGATGGGATGGGAGGAGAGAGGGAGGGATGGGAGGAGGGAGGGAGGGATGGGAGGAGAGAGGGAGGGATGGGAGGAGAGAGGGAGGGATGGGGGGAGAGGGATGGGAGGAGAGGAGAGAGGGAGGGATGGGAGGAGGGAGGGATGGGAGGAGGGAGGGAGGGATGGGAGGAGAGAGGGAGGGATGGGAGGAGGGAGGGAGGGATGGGAGGAGGGAGGGATGGGAGGAGAGAGTGAGTGATGGGAGGAGAGAGGGAGGGATGGGAGGAGAGAGGGAGGGATGGGAGGAGGGAGGGAGGGATGGGAGGAGAGAGGGATGGGAGGAGAGAGGGAGGGATGGGAGGAGGGAGGGAGGGATGGGAGGAGAGAGGGTGGGAGGGAGGGATGGGAGGAGAGAGGGATGGGAGGAGAGAGGGAGGGATGGGAGGAGGGAGGGAGGGCTGGGAGGAGAGAGGGTGGGAGGGAGGGATGGGAGGAGAGAGGGATGGAAGAGGAGAGAGGGAGGGATGGGAGGAGAGGAGGGAGGGATGTGAGGAGAGGAGAGAGGGAGGGATGGGAGGAGAGAGGGAGGGAGGGATGGGAGGAGAGAGGGAGGGATGGGAGGAGAGGGGAGAGGGATGGGAGGAGAGGAGAGAGGGAGGGATGGGAGGAGAGAGGGAGGGAAGGGAGGAGAGGGGAGAGGGATGGGAGGAGAGAGGGAGGGATGGGATGGGAGGAGAGAGGGAGGGATGGGATGGGAGGAGAGAGGGAGGGATGGGATGGGAGGAGAGAGGGAGGGATGGGAGGAGAGAGGGATGGGAGGGGAGAGGGAGGGAGGGATGGGATGGGAGGAAAGAGGGAGGGATGGGATGGGAGGAGAGAGGGAGGGATGGGAGGAGGGAGGGAGGGAGGGATGGGAGGAGAGAGGGAGGGATGGGAGGAGAGAGGGAGGAGGGATGGGAGGAGGGAGGGAGGGATGGGAGGAGAGAGGGGAGGGATGGAATGGGAGGAGAGAAGGATGGATAGGAGGAGGGAGGGAGGGATGGGAGGAGAGAGGGAGGGATGGGAGGGAGGGATGGGATGGGAGGAGAGAGAGAGGGAGAGAGGGATGGGATGGGAGGAGAGAGGGAGGGATGGGAGGAGGGGGAGGGAGGGATGGGAGGAGAGAGGGAGGGATGGGAGGAGAGAGGGAGGGATGGGAGGAGAGAGGGAGGGATGGGATAGGAGGAGAGAGGGAGGGATGGGAGGAGAGAGGGAGGGATGGGAGGAGGGAGGGAGGGATGGGAGGAGAGAGGGGAGGGATGGGAGGAGGGAGGGAGGGATGGGAGGAGGGAGGGATGGGAGGAGAGAGTGAGTGATGGGAGGAGAGAGGGAGGGATGGGAGGAGAGGGAGGGATGGGAGGAGGGAGGGAGGGATGGGAGGAGAGAGGGATGGGAGGAGAGAGGGAGGGATGGGAGGAGGGAGGGAGGGATGGGAGGAGAGAGGGTGTGAGGGAGGGATGGGAGGAGAGAGGGATGGAAGAGGAGAGAGGGAGGGAGGGATGGGAGGAGAGGGGGGAGGGATGTGAGGAGAGGAGGGAGAGTGACAGATTGTTAAATCTAGAGACAGAATGTTCTTAAGATGAGACACATCCATCTGTGGCAAAGGATCTCTCTCACTCTCTCTCACTCTCTCTCACTCTCTCTCACTCTCTCTCACCTGTCACTGTCATTGTTGCAGAAGGAGAAGGGGAAGTTAGCTGCTATCTTCTTGAAGTCCTCCAGAGAGATGTACCCATCCTGGTTCAGGTCGTAGTTCTTCATGATGGACTGCAGAGGTCAGCACAGACGTTATGTTCATTCTGTGGTACGTACGACCATAGAGATGTATAGAGATCTCTACTTGGAAATAACATGTTTTTTTTTGCATGCACGTTGCCATAGAGGGCTTCCACCATTTTAAAGTAGTAAACTAGGTGGGGATTTCTATGGGTTTTGGGGAGCGATCAGTCAACGATCAGAGCATTGTCTTCTTCAAATAGCGAAAGTTCAGTTAAGATGGCGGCCTCCATGCACTTACCACAAATGCCACGTTTGCTAAGTTCGTCGTATTGTATATTTCTCTGTTGCTATTTTTTTTTGTATCAGCATTAGAACAGTTAAACTCAATAAACGTACTGCGGGCTGGATCCAGACCCAGAACGCGGTCGATACGGAGTACGGACCCAGAACAGGGTCAATACGGACCCAGAACAGGGTCAACGCGGATTACTGACCCAGAACAGGGTCAACACGGATTACGGACCCAGAACAGGGTCAATACGGATTACGGACCCAGAACAGGGTCAATACGGACCCAGAACAGGGTCAACGCGGATTACTGACCCAGAACAGGGTCAATACGGACCCAGAACAGGGTCAACACGGATTACTGACCCAGAACAGGGTCAATACGGACCCAGAACAGGGTCAACGCGGATTACTGACCCAGAACAGGGTCAACACGGACCATGGACCCAGAACAGGGTCGACACGGACCCAGAACAGGGTCAACACGGACCCAGAACAGGGTCAACACGGACCATGGACCCAGAACAGGGTCGACACGGACCCAGAACAGGGTCAACACGGACCATGGACCCAGAACAGGGTCGACACGGACCCAGAACAGGGTCAACACAGACCATGGATCCCAATTAAACAACAAATAATAGATATACACTGCATTCAGAAAGTATTCAGACCCCTTAACCTTGTCCACATTTTGTTACATTCCAGCCTTATTCAAAAATGGATTCAATTGTTTTTTCCCCTCATCAATCTACACACAGTACACCATAATGACATCACAGTACCCCATAATGACATCACAATACCCCATAATGACATCACAATACCCCATAATGACATCACAATACCCCATAATGGGGTATTGTGTGTAGACTGATGAGGAATACTTTTTTATTTCATCCATTTTAGAATAATAATAACAACATGTGGAAAAAGTCAAGGGGTCTGAATACTTTCCGAATGCAGTGTATATATATTTTAAGAATTTGGTTGAGGTTTGACAACTAGTATCATATAACCACAAATAAGTGTGTGGAATTGCAGGAAATTTAAACTTTAAAACAGCTACATTTTTGCCTTCACTCTGTGGTATAATGTGTAGAATTGTAGGAAGTACATTTTAAAACTGCAATTATTTTTTTCTCTGGAGTGTCAACAGTTTGGGGTCACATGTGTTGTGAGGTGGGGGTTTGTTTCTGACAATATCCACCCAGACCCTTTTCCAACTAGGAAATGTGTATGACCGGAACCTTCTCAAATAGTACTTGCTCAACCCCCTGGTATACATGATTCCAATTTTAGCTCCAAGATGCTGCCTAGCTGATTTATCGGTGCATTGAACCATGTTCTCAAATAGTCCCGGTCGGTATTAGATAGAATTGTGGGGGAAAAACAACATGTGGTTACCTAGGTTACCGTTGGCTCACAGCAACAAAAAACTTGACCCTTTTCAAACGCAATTTTTCTTGTTGTCTTCTTGTTTTAGTCAATTAAAAAATGACATTAAAGATAATTACTGTACGTGTCTAAAGATCACTTTTCAACATTGCCTGATCCAGAGTGTTCCATAGTGTTCCAGAGTGTTCCAGAGTGCTCTAGAGTGTTCCAGAGTGCTCTAGAGTGTTCCAGAGTGTTCCAGAGTGCTCTAGAGTGTTCCAGAGTGTTCCATAGTGTTCCAGAGTGCTCCATAGTGTTCCAGAATGTTCCAGAGTGCTCCATAGTGTTCCATAGTGTTCCAGAGTGCTCCATAGTGTTCCAGAGTGCTCCAGAGTGCTCCAGAGTGTTCCAGAGTGCTCTAGAGTGTTCCAGAGTGTTCTAGAGTGCTCCAGAGTGTTCTCTCTACTTATAATGAGGAAAAAATATAAACGCAACATGCAACAATTTCAAAGATTTTACTGAGTTACAGTTCATATGAGGAAATCAGTCAACTGAAATAAACTCATTAGGCCCTAATCTATGGATATCACATGACTGGGAATACAGATATGTATCTGTTGGTCACAGATACCTTTAAAAAAAAAGTAGGGGTGTGGATCAGAAAACCAGTCAGTATCTGGTGTGACCACCATTTGCCTCATGCAGCGCGACACATCTCCTTCACATAGAGTTGATCAGGCTGTTGATTGTGGCCTGTGGAATGTTGTCCCACTCCTCTTCAATGGCTGTGTGAAGTTGCTGGATATTGGCGGGAACTGGAACACGCTGTCGTACACGTCGATCCAGAGCATCCCAAACGTGCTCAATGGGTGACATGTCTGGTGAGTATGCAGGCCAAGAACTGGGAAAGTTTCAGCATTCAGAATTTGTGCGCAGATCCTTGTGACATGGTGCCGTGCATTATCATGCTGAAACACGAGGTGATGGCGGTAGATGAATGGCACGACAATGGGCCTGCCTGCCCATACCATAACCCCACCGCCACCAAGGGGCAGTCTGTTCACAACATTGACATCAGCAAACGGCGGCTTATGGTAGAGAAATGATCATTCAATTATCTGGTAACAGCTCTGGTGGACCTTCCTGCAGTCAGCATGCCAATTGCACCCCAAGACTTGAGTCATCTGTGGCCTTGCGTTGTGTGACAAAACGGCACATTTTAGAGTGGCCCCAGCATAAGGTGCACCTGTGTAATGATCATGCAGATATGCCACACCTGTCAGGCGGATGGATTACCTTGACGAAGGAGAAGTGCTCAGTAACAGGGATGAACACATTTGTGCACAACATTTGAGAGAAGTGTTATTTCAGCTTATGAAACATGGGACCAACACTTTGCATGTTGCGTTTATATTTTTGTTCAGTGCAGATTGTAGTTGTTCCCAGTTCATGATGTATTTTATATGCTATAGCAAGGGAATGGAACTTGCATGGTATGATAATGGAGGCAAGGCCTATTGTAGATATTGCAATATAGTTTATAATGAACTCATTTAAGTTATGTATTAGACTTTACATGTTACGTTTTATATTTTTGTTCAATGTAGAAAAAAATGTCATATTGTAGTGCTTCCCTCAAGCCTCTTTTCATGACGATGCTAGCAGCCACGTAAGTGACTGAGCGCTAGCTAGCTAACGACAGGAGCATTAAGCTAGCCAAGACCAACAACACAAACAAACTGACTACACAGCTACAAGTAGGGAGTGGAGTATTACTGTGATATCTTTATGCACCTTCATCATTGGTTCGTAAATGAAAATCACCGCCATCTAGTGGCCACAATTAAATGACACACGATTTTTGTTTAAGACTCCAGCACTGCAAGTTGGGACTTCAATCACCAATAATAGCTTTCCACTATTTTTTTCTTCTTTTTTTTCAAAATTTTTTAAAAAATTTAGAAGAACAGATACCACGTTGTGATCTCTGCACATCTCTATGGGTACGACAGATAAAGTACATGATGTTAGCTTTGTGTTGTGGTAGAGCAAAGGGGGTAGTTCTGCTTTAGACAGTAATGAGGAAATGAAAAAAGACTCACACACAGACAGGCAGCAAATCTCACAGTTCTATCCCAATTCAACTCTACTTGATTCCTTGCATCCTATCTCCTCGCCTCCTTCGCAACCATATCGAAAAGAAGAAGCTCCCGGGTCTTTCTCCTCTGACCTTCTTCTTCATTGTGTTTTGAGAAGTTGAGTGGTGAGATAGGATGTGAGAAATCAGGAGAGATACATTTAGAAAGAGCCCGAGTGTCACTGAGGACAGACAGACAGAGAGGAGAGAGAGAGAGACCAGCAGACAGACAGAGAGGAGAGAGAGACCAGCAGACAGACAGACAGACAGAGAGGAGAGAGAGAGACCAGCAGACGGACAGACAGACAGAGAGGAGAGAGAGAGAGAGACCAGCAGACAGACAGAGAGGAGAGAGAGAGACCAGCAGACAGACAGACAGACAGACAGAGAGGAGAGAGAGAGAGACCAGCAGACAGACAGACAGAGAGAGAGAGAGACCAGCAGACAGACAGAGAGGAGAGAGAGAGAGAGACCAGCAGACAGACAGACAGAGAGGAGAGAGAGAGAGACCAGCAGACAGACAGACAGACAGACAGACAGAGAGGAGAGAAAGAGAGAGACCAGCAGACAGACAGACAGACAGAGAGGAGAGAGAGACCAGCAGACAGAGAGAGGAGAGAGAGAGAGACCAGCAGACAGACAGACAGACAGAGAGGAGAGAGAGAGACCAGCAGACGGACAGACAGACAGAGAGGAGAGAGAGAGAGAGACCAGCAGACAGACAGAGAGGAGAGAGAGAGACCAGCAGACAGACAGACAGAGAGGAGAGAGAGAGAGACCAGCAGACAGACAGACAGAGAGAGAGAGAGACCAGCAGACAGACAGACAGACAGACAGACAGACAGACAGACAGAGAGGAGAGAGAGAGAGAGACCAGCAGACAGACAGACAGACAGAGAGGAGAGAGAGAGAGACCAGCAGACAGACAGACAGACAGAGAGGAGAGAGAGAGAGACCAGCAGACAGACAGACAGATACTCACGTCCACCATCTGTTTGACGTGTTTAGAGATGGTGTCTGGGTCCAGCCTCGGAGTCACCCCTGACCCCCACTCTGCTACAACTGGGGATTTGACAGGTGCTACAGGCTGAGGGGAGAGGGAGAGGAGAGAGAGAAAAGGAGGGAGGAGGCATGAAAGACTGCACACGTTAAAACACCTACCACATAACAAGCCTTTGTCAAGGGCTCAGTCTGTTTGTGGTTAACTTTGATGTAGCCTAGCCTCCACCCACAGGATGATGCAGTGAGCTCAGCGTGTAAAGTCAGAGGTCAGGAAGAAGGGAGGCAGGATGATGGTAACAGATAACGTTGATAAACTGTATGTCAGCAGTAAGAGAGACAGAGACAGAGCACAGTGAGTGACACTAGTCTCTCTAAGCACTTTCACTGTAAAGGTCTACATACGTTGTATTCGGCGCTTGTGCCAAGTATAATTTTGATTTTATTCGACAGCCCCTGTGTCTAATGACCTAGGAAGAAGTTGATGAGGCACACGACTGTAGAGATTTCACCCCCCCCCCCTTTTCCCAAAGAGTACAATCATTGACTGTGTTCGAGAGCATCAATCCCATGATGCATTTTGGGTAAATGGTGACTGACTGATCTACAAAATAATTGAGCAGTTATTTATGATACAAGGTGATTTGTTGATCAGTCAGTCTGCAGTCACGTGTCGGCTGCAATGTGGAACCATTCACTTCCTCGCAACTAGATTGGACGTACAGTGGGGCAAAAAAGTATTTAGTCAGCCACCAAACTGTGCACGTTCTCCCACTTAAAAAGATGAGAGAGGCCTGTAATCTTCATCATAGGTACACTTCAACTATGACAGACAAAATGATGAATTTATTTGCAAATTATGGTGAAAAATAATTTGAAAATTACAGGCCTCTCTCATCTTTTTAAGTGGGAGAACTTGCACAAGTGGGTGGCTGACTAAATACTTTTTTTGCCCCCACTGTATCTAATGTTTTTAGGTGTCCAGGACTGACCTGAGTCTTAGTGTTCTTGGGTTCCTTGGTGTAGGACAGCTCATAGATCTCATCTTCTGTGTAGTACAGATCCAGAGACAGCTGGGGAGGGGGGAGAAGAGGATGGGGGGGGGGGTGACTATACATTTAAGAGGTCTACTGTGTCTCTCAATATATCTACTTTAGGGAATAGCTTTTCACAGTATCCATACCACTAAACGGAGCCCTATAACCGATAAAAAAAAAAATCAATTCCTCAAGGTATTCTAGTCTTGTTATAAATAAAGATTTTAACAAATTAGACAAATATCCTAATGTCCCAGGGCATTGATTGGGGACACTGCCCTGTGCAGGGTGCCGTCTTTCGGACGTCAAATGGGTGTCCTGACTCTCTGAGGTCATTTAAAGATCCCATGGCACTTATCGTCAGAGTAGGGGTGTTAACCCTCGGTGTCCTGGCTCTCTGTGGTCATTAAAGATCCCATGGCACTTATCGTAAGAGTATGGGTGTGGTGTTAACCCCGGTGTCCTGGCTCTCTGTGGTCACTAAAAGATCCCATGGCACTTATCGTAAGAGTAGGGGTGTTAACCCCGGTGTCCTGACTCTCTGAGGTCACTAAAGTTCCCATGGCACTTATTGTAAGAGTAGGGGTGTTAACCCCAGTGCCCTGGCTAAATTCCCCAATCTGGCCCTCAAACCATCACGGTCACCTAATAATCCCCAGTTTACAATTGACTCATTCATCCCCCTCCTCTCCCCTGTAACTATTCCCCAGGTCGTTGCTGTAAATGAGAACATGTTCTCAGTCAACTTACCTGGTAAAATAACGGATAAATAAAAAATAAAAATAAATAAAGATACAATATAAATCTCACGGTAAGTAGATGCAGCAGATCCTTGTTGGCTTCAAACGGAGGAGAGCAGGAGTGTACCGACAGCAGGTCAGAGATGTTAGAGTAGAGATGCTGCAGTTTCCCCAGGTTAATCTTCTGCTCCTCCAGGTAGTCTGGCAGGGCCTCGTTCAGGGAGATCAGGTCCTTCAAGTGGACCCCCAGGATAGGCACTTTAAACCCTGAACACTCACTGTACACCCGTCGGTAGTTACTATAGTTACTGGAGGAGGACAGCAGCTCTGTCATCTCGCTCAGGGCCTGGAGAGGAGGAGGAGAAGGTAAAAAGGGGATTACTTCCTACATGGAAGTCGCCGGTGTCCTCTGAACACCCATGGTGCTTTAGGGCGAAGGTTTCAGAGGAGGGTCCTCAGAGGAGGATGGGGAGGACCATCCTCAGTGAATTTTATAAAAAAAAAATATATATAAAAAAATAGTGTAACATGAAAAAAAGTTTGTCCTTTTTAGATAAAAAATTATGCTAAATATATTCACGTTATCCAAATAATTAATTACAACACACTGTTTTGCAATGTCTACAGTAGCCTCAACAAATAAAGGAGGACAGCTAGTTTCCGTCCTCCTCTGGGGTACATTGACTACAATACAAAACCTAGGAGGCTCATGTAGTAGCTTAAACCTATCGATGACCTGGGTGAATGGAATATTGAATCACAATCATCCACACACACAATCATCAATCATCCAATACGCTGTAATAGAAATAATAAGGCCATGCTCATAAAAATATATTAGTCCTCCCTCATCTTAAACGTCACCAACCGCCACTGGCAGGTTTGAATTTAGAAAATGTTTAGAACACCAAGAAATGTATTACCACGTAATGGTAGCTAGAACATCTGCTGCTTATGGATACATATGACATATTAGCCTGTTATCAAGGTCCTATCACAGCTAAGGATCCCATCAGCTAGGTTAGGGTTAGGGCCTATCACAGCTAAGGATCCCATCAGCTAGGTTAGGGTTAGGGCCTATCACAGCTAAGGATCCCATCAGCTAGGTTAGGGTTAGGGCCTATCACAGCTAAGGATCCCATCAGCTAGGTTAGGGTTAGGGCCTATCACAGCTAAGGATCCCGTCAGCTAGGTTAGGGTTAGGGCCTATCACAACTAAGGATCCCATCAGCTAGGTTAGGGTTAGGGCCTATCACAGCTAAGGATCCCATCAGCTCGGTTAGGGTTAGGGCCTATCACAGCTAAGGATCCCAGCAGCTAGGTTAGGGTTAGGGCCTATCACAGCTAAGGATCCCATCATCTAGGTTAGGTTTAGGGCCTATCACAGCTAAGGATCCCGTCAGCTCGGTTAGGGTTAGGGCCTATCACAGCTAAGGATCCCATCAGCTAGGTTAGGGTTAGGGCTTATCACAGCTAAGGATCCCGTCAGCTAGGTTAGGGTTAGGGCCTATCACAGCTAAGGATCCCATCAGCTAGGTTAGGGTTAGGGCCTATCACAGCTAAGGATCCCATCAGCTAGGTTAGGGTTAGGGCCTATCTCAGCTAAGGATCCCATCAGCTAGGTTAGGGTTAGGGCCTATCACAGCTAAGGATCCCATCAGCTAGGGCCTATCACAGCTAAGGATCCCATCAGCTAGGTTAGGGTTAGGGCCTATCACAGCTAAGGATCCCATCAGCTAGGTTAGGGTTAGGGCCTATCACAGCTAAGGATCCCATCAGCTAGGTTAGGGTTAGGGCCTATCACAGCTAAGGATCCCATCAGCTAGGTTAGGGTTAGGGCCTATCACAGCTAAGGATCCCATCAGCTAGGTTAGGGTTAGGGCCTATCACAGCTAAGGATCCCATCAGCTAGGTTAGGGTTAGGGCCTATCACAGCTAAGGATCCCGTCAGCTAGGGCCTATCACAACTAAGGATCCCATCAGCTCGGTTAGGGTTAGGGCCTATCACAGCTAAGGATCCCATCAGCTAGGTTAGGGTTAGGGCCTATCACAGCTAAGGATCCCATCAGCTAGGTTAGGGTTAGGGCCTATCACAGCTAAGGATCCCATCAGCTAGGTTAGGGTTAGGGCCTATCACAGCTAAGGATCCCATCAGCTAGGTTAGGGTTAGGGCCTATCACAGCTAAGGATCCCATCAGCTAGGTTAGGGTTAGGGCCTATCACAGCTAAGGATCCCATCAGCTAGGTTAGGGTTAGGGCCTATCACAGCTAAGGATCCCATCAGCTAGGTTAGGGTTAGGGCCTATCACAGCTAAGGATCCCATCAGCTACGTTAGGGTTAGGGCCTATCACAGCTAAGGATCCCAGCAGCTAGGTTAGGGTTAGGGCCTATCACAGCTAAGGATCCCATCAGCTAGGTTAGGGTTAGGGCCTATCACAGCTAAGGATCCCGTCAGCTAGGTTAGGGTTAGGGCCTATCACAGCTAAGGATCCCATCAGCTAGGTTAGGGTTAGGGCCTATCACAGCTAAGGATCCCATCAGCTAGGTTAGGGTTAGGGCCTATCACAGCTAAGGATCCCATCAGCTAGGTTAGGGTAAGGGCCTATCACA
Organism: Oncorhynchus masou masou; assembly: GCF_036934945.1. NCBI lineage: Eukaryota > Metazoa > Chordata > Actinopteri > Salmoniformes > Salmonidae > Oncorhynchus > Oncorhynchus masou. The sequence goes on along the minus strand of NC_088220.1, from coordinate 87,057,581 downwards.
GCTAAGGATCCCGTCAGCTCGGTTAGGGTTAGGGCCTATCACAGCTAAGGATCCCATCAGCTAGGTTAGGATTAGGGCCTATCACAGCTAAGGATCCCATCAGCTAGGTTAGGGTTAGGGCCTATCACAGCTAAGGATCCCATCAGCTAGGTTAGGGTTAGGGCCTATCACAGCTAAGGATCCCATCAGCTAGGTTAGGGTTAAGGCCTATCACAGCTAAGGATCCCATCAGCTCGGTTAGGGTTAGGGCCTATCACAGCTAAGGATCCCATCAGCTAGGTTAGGGTTAGGGCCTATCACAGCTAAGGATCCCATCAGCTAGGTTAGGGTTAGGGCCTATCACAGCTAAGGATCCCATCAGCTAGGTTAGGGTTAGGGCCTATCACAGCTAAGGATCCCGTCAGCTCGGTTAGGGTTAGGGCCTATCACAGCTAAGGATCCCATCAGCTAGGTTAGGGTTAGGGCCTATCACAGCTAAGGATCCCATCAGCTAGGTTAGGGTTAGGGCCTATCACAGCTAAGGATCCCATCAGCTAGGTTAGGGTTAGGGCCTATCACAGCTAAGGATCCCGTCAGCTCGGTTAGGGTTATTAAGGCTGACCTTAGTGACGTCAGGGGGTAGCAGACTGGCGGTGTCCTTCAGACGAGAGATGGAGCTGTGACACAGACCGCCCGTCACCGCCATCAAAGTGTTGAAGTTCTGCAGCGCATGCAGCCTCTACAGGGGGAGGGGAGGGAGAAAATACCTTTATTTTTCACCTCAGGAAGTGGTTCTGGATTCTAAAGAAAAGGGAACTTATGTCAGCAGACACCAGTGGAGGCTATTCAGAGGAGGAAGGAGAGGACCATCCTCAGTGAATAAAAAATATTTAAAAAATAGTCTCCATTTTCAAGTTTTTCAATCCTTTTTAGATAAAACTATACTAAATATATTCACGTCACCAAATAATTGATTAAAACCCACTGTTTTGTAATGAAGGTCTACAGTAGCCTCAACAGCACTCTGTAGGGTAGCACCATGGTTTAGCCGGAGGACAGCTAGCTTCCGTCCTCCTCTGGGGGTACATTGACTTCAATACAAAACCTAGGAGGCTCATGGTTCTCACCCCCTTCCATAGACTTACACAGTAATTATGGAAACGTCTGGAGGATGTCCTCCAACCTATCAGAGCTCTTGCAGCATGAACTGACATGTCTTCCACCCAATCAAAGGATCAGAGAATGAATCTAGTACTGAAAGCATAAGCTACAACTAGCTAGCACTGCAGTGTGTAAAATGTGGTAAATAGTTGACTCAAAGAGAGAGAAAGACCATAGTTGAACAGCTAGCTAGTTTAGCCTACTCAAACACCCAGCTCAAACAGGGAGGAATGCTATGTTAGCTAGTTGGCTATGGCTATCCAACAGGGAGGGATGCTATGTTAGCTAGCTAGCTAACTATGGCTATCCAACAGAGAGGGATGCTATGTTAGCTAGCTGGCTAGCTATGGCTATCCAACAGAGAGGGATGCTATGTTAGCTAGCTGGCTATGGCTATCCAACAGAGAGGGATGCTATGTTAGCTAGCTGGCTATGGCTATCCAACAGAGAGGGATGCTATGTTAGCTAGCTAGCTAGCTATGGCTATCCAACAGAGAGGGATGCTATGTTAGCTAGCTGGCTATGGCTATCCAACACTGGATCTCTTCCAAGTCAAGGTAAGCTTTTGGTTTTATTAATTTATTGCCCCCGGGGCCTGCCGGTGTAATTGCTAAACTGCTTGCTGACTGTACACTGTACTCCATGATTGTAGCGGGTTTACTAACACGTTAGTTATAGTAGCTAGCATCGAATATGGCGACAACGATGTAGGCTGTGTGTAGTGGTTAGTGGTTATGAGGAACGTGTTGTTTTTTTGTCTGGTCACAGACAGCTGATGTGGTGTTCACTGAAGCCCACAAGCGAAGGGAAAAGGTGAGAGGAGGAGAGCACGTAGATGTGAGAAGGAATTCTACAACGAGCAAAGGGATCAGTATGTGGCTTCTATGAAAGTGAACTGTGTTTGGGTGTGATCAGGGGTGTATTCATTCTATCGATTCGGTTGAAAAACATCTCTGAAACAGAAGCAAACTGAGCAAAACAGGGATCAACATACCTGAATTTCTCCAACTGTTGGACTAATGATCACACCCTAGATCAGCTAGATGCAGCCAAGAGATGTGTCACTGTCTGTCACTTTGATTACTCAAATGTTTCTCTCGACCTGTGTGCACCTACATTGTAAACCTTCATTCATAGGCTAGGTTGTAGCAACCTCATGATGGGTACAGGGAAAATTAGAGTATCACGTAGTAGCTTAAACCTGTCGATGTCACATTGAACTGGGTGAATGGAATATGAAGGACAGTCATCCAATATGCTGTAATAGAAATAAGGCCATGCTCATGTAAATACATTAGTCCTCCCTTATCTTAAACGTCACCAACCGCCGCTGGCAGGCACGTCTAGATGGGAACTCTTCTTTCATGGAAACTACTCCCACACTTCATATACTGTACAGAACTCACACTAGCTGGTTTGTTGTTTCTAAGTTACCTGGGGTACGTGTATGAACCTGGTGAATACCTGGGGCCTCTGCTGAGCGGTGTGTGTGTGTGTGTGTGTGTGTGCGTTTATAGGTTACCTGGGGTCTCTGCTGAGTGGTGTGTGTGTGTGTGTGTGTTTATAGGTTACCTGGGGTCTCTGCTGAGTGGTGTGTGTGTGTGTGTGTGTTTATAGGTTACCTGGGCTCTCTGCTGAGTGGTGTGTGTGTGTGTGTGTGTGTGTGTGTGTTTATAGGTTACCTGGGCTCTCTGCTGAGTGGTGTGTGTGTGTGTGTGTGTTTATAGGTTACCTGGGATCTCTGCTGAGTGGTGTGTGTGTGTGTGTTTATAGGTTACCTGGGGTCTCTGCTGAGTGGTGTGTGTGTGTGTGTGTTTATTGGTTACCTGGGCTCTCTGCTGAGTGGTATGTGTGTGTGTGTGTGTGTGTGTGTGTGTGTGTGTGTGTGTGTGTGTGTGTGTGTGTGTGTTTGTAGGTTACCTGGGCTCTCTGCTGAGTGGTGTGTGTGTGTGTGTGTGTGTGTGTTTTGTAGGTTACCTGGGCTCTCTGCTGAGTGGTGTGTATGTGTGTGTGTGTGTGTTTTATAGGTTACCTGGGATCTCTGCTGAGTGGTGTGTGTGTGTGTGTTTATAGGTTACCTGGGGTCTCTGCTGAGTGGTGTGTGTGTGTGTGTTTTTATTGGTTACCTGGGCTCTCTGCTGAGTGGTATGTGTGTGTGTGTGTGTGTGTGTGTGTGTGTGTGTGTGTGTGTGTGTGTGTGTGTGTTTGTTTGTAGGTTACCTGGGCTCTCTGCTGAGTGGTGTGTGTGTGTGTGTGTGTGTGTGTTTTGTAGGTTACCTGGGCTCTCTGCTGAGTGGTGTGTATGTGTGTGTGTGTGTGTGTTTATAGGTTACCTGGGCTCTCTGCTGAGTGGTGTGTGTGTGTGTGTGTTTATAGGTTACCTGGGGTCTCTGCTGAGTGGTGTGTGTGTGTGTTTATAGGTTACCTGGGCTCTCTGCTGAGTGGTGTGTGTGTGTGTGTGTTACCTGGGCTACGTGTAGGAACTTGGTGAAGACCTGGGCTCTCTGCTGTGCAGTGTGTCTGCTCAGAATCATCAGCTGGACCCACTGAGACACCCCATTACACATCATGACACTGCGCTCCAGGGATGGGTTGTCCCTCACAGAGCCACGCACCACGTAGCTACGGTAGTCCAGGAACTGACGCAGAGCAGGAAAGGACAGACAGGTAAGACAGGACACAGGAGTGGACAGAGAGAGAGAGAGAGAGAGAGAGAGAGAGAGAGAGAGAGGCAGGTAAGAGAGGACATGAACTTGTTAAAGACATTCTCCGCTACTTTTGTAAGCCTTTTAGCCAGTACTGAGCATATAGCTCACAAGCCAAAAGTGATCCCTGAAAATCGCCTACTAATCGTGCTATTTAACATTGCTCTCACTTTCTTGCTCGCTGTCACTGAAATGGCAAGAAGCTGTCACTCAATTGGCAAGGTTTCATCGGATTTCTAGGGGGCTGGACCCACGTGAGGGAAAATTGCTCCGCACAGCTTCTAATCGACGTAAAGACAGTAATTCTGCTCATAGTTGATTCATTAATGAACTACACATTGACACATCCAGCCCAAAGAGAGTAGTTTAAAAAAATAAAACTTACTAGTCGCCAAAGTACCAGAGCATGTCTTTAACAAACAGATTTGTTTTTTTTTTTTAATCAATTTAAATTAACCTTCCTGCAGTGTTAATCCATTTAGTTGTTTGTGGTCAAATAAAATGACATTGTTTAAGGGGAATCAGTCTCAGTTTGGCTCTGCTAATATTTTATAATCTCGATCTTGTAAAGAGTAGTAATTTGGGATGCAATGTGCTTTGTAGATCAATGATTCCCAGTCCAAGCAATGCAGTCCACCTCAAACACACATATTGACTGACTAACTGACTGACTGCTTTAACTGACTGGCTGGCTGGCTGGCTGACTGGCTGGCTGGCTGGCTAATTGACTGACTAACTGGCTAGTTGACTGACTAACTGACTGGCTGGCTAACTGGATAGTTGACTGACTGACTGACTGGCTGGCTGGCTAACTGGCTAGTTTACTGACTGACTGGCTGAGTGGCTGGCTAGCTGGCTAACTGGTTAGTTGACTGACTGGCTGGCTAACTGGCTAGTTGAATGCCTGACTGGCTGGCTGGCTAACTGGCTAGTTGACTGACTGACTGGCTGGCTGGCTAACTGGCTAGTTGACTGATTGACTGGCTGGCTGACTGACTGGCTGGCTGGCTGGCTAACTGACTAGTTGACTGACTGACTGGCTGACTAGCTGGCTGGCTGGCTAACTGGCTGATTGACTGACTGGCTGACTGACTGGCTGGCTGGCTGGCTGGCTGACTAACTGGCTAATTGACTGACTGGCTGGCTGACTGGCTGGCTGGCTAACTGGCTGATTGACTGGCTGGCTAACTGGCTGATCGACTGGCTGGCTGGCTGACTGACTGGCTAATTGACTGACTGGCTGGCTGACTGGCTGGCTGGCTAACTGGCTGATTGACTGGCTGGCTGGCTAACTGGCTGATTGACTGGCTGGCTGGCTGACTAACTGGCTAGTTCACTGACTGGCTGGCTGACTGGCTGGCTGACTGACTGGCTGGCTGGATAACTGGCTGATTGACTGGCTGGCTGGCTGGCTAACTGGCTGATTGACTGGCTGGCTGACTAACTGGCTGGCTGGCTGGCTGACTGACTGACTGGCTGGCTGACTAGCTGGCTGGCTGGCTAACTGGCTGATTGACTGGCTGGCTGACTAACTGGCTAGTTGACTAACTGGCTAGTTGACTGACTGGCTGGCTGACTGACTGGCTGGCTGACTGGCTGGCTGACTGGCTGGCTGGCTGACTGGCTGGCTGACTGGCTGGCTGACTGACTGACTGGCTGGCTGACTCCCTCCCTCACCGAGACGTTGCAGAAGTTTTTGAACTCCAGGTAGGAGAGGTGTTCAGCCATCTCATCCGGCTCCATGTGGTCAAACAGTAGAGAGACCTTCCTCTTCTTTACAGACTGAGATGGGGCCTGGGAGACTGGGATCACTGGACTTTGGGGGGGGGGAAACAATATGATTATTACATTACTGTTATACCTGGGGATAAGTAAACAACACACAGGACAGCAAGTATTAGAGTAGAATAGAATGGACTGAGACGGAGCCTGACAGGCTGAGGTTCGCTGGGCTATTGATTATTACATTACTATATTGTTACTATTATACTGAGGGGAAACACCATTATGTTTCAGTGATTACAGTAGAATAGAACAGGCAGGGATGATTACAGTAGAATAGAATAGGCAGGGATGATTAGAGTAGAATGGAACAGGCAGGGATGATTACAGTAGAATACAACAAGCAGGGATGATTACAGTAAAATGGAACAGGCAGGGATGATTACAGTAGAATAGAACAGGCAGGGATGATTACAGTAGAATACAACAAGCAGGGATGATTACAGTAGAATGGAACAGGCAGGGATGATTACAGTAGAATAGAACAGGCAGGGATGATTACAGTAGAATAGAACAGGCAGGGATGATTACAGTAGAATAGAACAGGCAGGGATGATTACAGTATAATAGAACAGGCAGGGATGATTACAGTAGAATGGAACAGGCAGGGATGATTACAGTAGAATAGAACAGGCAGGGATGATTACAGTAGAATGGAACAGGCAGGGATGATTACAGTAGAATAGAACAGGCAGGGATGATTACAGTAGAATACAACAAGCAGGGATGATTACAGTAGAATGGAACAGGCAGGGATGATTACAGTAGAATAGAACAGGCAGGGATGATTACAGTAGAATGGAACAGGCAGGGATGATTACAGTAGAATAGAACAGGCGGGGATGATTACAGTAGAATAGAACAGGCTGGGATGATTACAGTAGAATAGAACAGACAGGGATGATTACAGTAGAATGGAACAGGCAGGGATGATTACAGTAGAATGGAACAGACAGGGATGATTACAGTAGATTAGAACAGGCAGGGATGATTACAGCAGAATGGAACAGGCAGGGATGATTACAGTAGAATACAACAAGCAGGGATGATTACAGTAGAATGGAACAGGCAGGGATGATTACAGTAGAATAGAACAGGCAGGGATGATTACAGTAGAATAGAATAGGCAGGGATGATTACAGTAGAATAGAACAGGCAGGGATGATTACAGTAGAATAGAACATTCAGGGATGATTACAGTAGCATAGAACAGGCAGGGATGATTACAGTAGAATAGAACAGGCAGGGATGATTACAGTAGAATAGAACAGGCAGGGATGATTACAGTAGAATAGAATAGGCAGGGATGATTACAGTAGAATAGAACAGGCAGGGATGATTACAGTAGAATTGAACAGACAGGGATGATTACAGTAGAATAGAACAGGCAGGGATGATTACAGTAGAATAGAATAGGCAGGGATGATTACAGTAGAATAGAACAGGCAGGGATGATTACAGTAGAATAGAACAGGCAGGTATGATTACAGTAGAATAGAACAGGCAGGGATGATTACAGTAGAATTGAACAGGCAGGGATGATTACAGTAGAATAGAACAGGCAGGGATGATTACAGTAGAATTGAACAGGCAGGGATGATTACAGTAGAATAGAACAGGCAGGGATGATTACAGTAGAATTGAACAGGCAGGGATGATTACAGTAGAATTGAACAGGCAGGGATGATTACAGTAGAATGGAACAGGCAGGGGTGATTACAGTAGAATGGAACAGGCAGGGATGATTACCGTAGAATAGAACAGACAGGGATGATTACAGTAGAATAGAACAGGCAGGGATGATTACAGTAGAATAGAACAGGCAGGGATGATTACAGTAGAATATAACAGGCAGGGATGATTACAGTAGAATAGAACAGGCAGGGATGATTACAGTAGAATAGAACAGGCAGGAATGATTACAGTAGAATAGAACAGGCAGGGATGATTACAGTAGAATAGAACAGGCAGGGATGATTACAGTAGAATAGAACAGGCAGGGATGATTACAGTAGAATAGAACAGACAGGGATGATTACAGTAGAATAGAACAGGCAGGGATGATTACAGTAGAATAGAACAGGCAGGGATGATTACAGTAGAATAGAACAGACAGGGATGATTACAGTAGAATAGAACAGGCAGGGATGATTACAGTAGAATTGAACAGGCAGGGATGATTACAGTAGAATTGAACAGGCAGGGATGATTACAGTAGAATAGAACAGGCAGGGATGATTACAGTAGAATAGAACAGGCAGGGATGATTACAGTAGAATTGAACAGGCAGGGATGATTACAGTAGAATAGAACAGGCAGGGATGATTACAGTAGAATAGAATAGGCAGGGATGATTACAGTAGAATAGAACCGGCAGGGATGATTACAGTAGAATAGAACAGGCAGGGATGATTACAGTAGAATAGAACAGGCAGGGATGATTACAGTAGAATAGAACAGGCAGGGATGATTACAGTAGAATTGAACAGGCAGGGATGAGTACGTGACAATATTACCTGAGTTGTGAGAAGGTCTCAAACGTACAGGAACATTTCCCTCTGTGACAGGAAGCGTACTCAAACAGACATGGTGGGATGGCATCATAACTAAAACATCGAGGAGAAAGGAAAAACAAAATCCAAATCAAATTTATTTATAAAGCCCTTCTTCCCTCAGCTGATATCTCAAAGTGCTGAAACCCAGCCGAAAACCCCAAACAGCAAGCAATGCAGATGTTGAAACACTTCTCATACTTCATTCAACCAGTAGACTCTGTTACCAGTCATAGAGCTCTTTGTACCAGTGGACTCTGTTACCAGTCATAGAGCTGTTTGTACCAGTAGACTCTGTTACCAGTCATAGAGCTCTTTGTACCAGTGGACTCTGTTACCAGTCATAGAGCTCTTTGTACCAGTGGACTCTGTTACCAGTCATAGAGCTCTTTGTACCAGTGGACTCTGTTACCAGTCATAGAGCTCTTTGTACCAGTAGACTCTGTTACCAGTCATAGAGCTCTTTGTACCAGTGGACTCTGTTACCAGTCATAGAGCTCTTTGTACCAGTAGACTCTGTTACCAGTCATAGAGCTCTTTGTACCAGTAGACTCTGTTACCAGTCATAGAGCTCTTTGTACCAGTGGACTCTGTTACCAGTCATAGAGCCCTTTGTACCAGTAGACTCTGTTACCAGTCATAGAGCTCTTTGTACCAGTGGACTCTGTTACCAGTCATAGAGCCCTTTGACAGACAGCTGTTAGTAGAGACGAAGATCTTTGTCACCTACTCTACTTGTCACCTGGTCTCCTGGTGTGGTGACAGGCCTGCACAACGGGCTGGAGCTAATACATACCTACAGCACATCCATTCAGTCAGACACACACGCACAAACACAGTGTGACTCACAGGTAGGACGTGTCTATGATGTCCTGTGTCTCAGACCTGGCCAGGGTCCACAATTCTCCCATCATCTGCTCTAGTTGAGGGTCAGCCTCAAACACCGCTGGGAACCTGCTGATCCACTGTCTATAGGACAGAACACAGTTACTATAGTAACAACACAACAGTATATAGCCTCAAACACCGCTGGGAACCTGCTGATCTGCTGTCTATAGGACAGAACACAGTTACTTTAGTAACAACAAAACAGTATATAGCCTCAAACACCGCTGGGAACCTGCTGATCTGCTGTCTATAGGACAGAACACAGTTACTATAGTAACAACACAACAGTATATAGCCTCAAACACCGCTGGAACCTGCTGATCTGCAGGACAGAACACAGTTACTATAGTAACAACACAACAGTATATAGCCTCAAACACCGCTGGGAACCTGCTGACCTGCTGTCTATAGGACAGAACACGGTTACTATAGTAACAACACAACAGTATATAGCCTCAAACACCGCTGGGAACCTGCTGACCTGCTGTCTATAGGACAGAACACGGTTACTATAGTAACAACACAACAGTATATAGCCTCAAACACCGCTGGGAACCTGCTGATCTGCTGTCTATAGGACAGAACACAGTTACTATAGTAACAACACAACAGTATATAGCCTCAAACACCACTGGAACCTGCTGATCCACTGTCTATAGGACAGAACACAGTTACTATAGTAACAACACAACAGTATATAGCCTCAAACACCGCTGGAACCTGCTGATCCACTGTCTATAGGACAGAACACAGTTACTATAGTAACAACACAACAGTATATAGCCTCAAACACCGCTGGAACCTGCTGATCCGCTGTCTATAGGACAGAACACAGTTACTATAGTAACAACACAACAGTATATAGCCTCAAACACCGCTGGAACCTGCTGACCTGCTGTCTATAAGACAGAACACAGTTACTATAGTAACAACAAAACAGTATATAGCCTCAAACACCGCTGGAACCTGCTGATCTGCAGGACAGAACACAGTTACTATAGTAACAACACAACAGTATATAGCCTCAAACACCGCTGGGAACCTGCTGACCTGCTGTCTATAGGACAGAACACGGTTACTATAGTAACAACACAACAGTATATAGCCTCAAACACCGCTGGGAACCTGCTGACCTGCTGTCTATAGGACAGAACACGGTTACTATAGTAACAACACAACAGTATATAGCCTCAAACAGTATATAGCCTCAAACACCGCTGGGAACCTGCTGATCTGCTGTCTATAGGACAGAACACAGTTACTATAGTAACAACACAACAGTATATAGCCTCAAACACCGCTGGGAACCTGCTGATCCACTGTCTATAGGACAGAACACAGTTACTATAGTAACAACACAACAGTATATAGCCTCAAAAACCGCTGGAACCTGCTGATCCACTGTCTATAGGACAGAACACAGTTACTATAGTAACAACACAACAGTATATAGCCTCAAACACCGCTGGGAACCTGCTGATCTGCAGGACAGAACACAGTTACTATAGTAACAACACAACAGTATATAGCCTCAAACACCGCCGGGAACCTGCTGATCTGCTGTCTATAGGACAGAACACAGTTACTATAGTAACAACACAACAGTATATAGCCTCAAACACCGCTGGGATCTGCTGTCTATAGGACAGAACACAGTTACTATAGTAACAACACAACAGTATATAGCCTCAAACACCGCTGGGATCTGCTGTCTATAGGACAGAACACGGTTACTATAGTAACAACACAACAGTATATAGCCTCAAACACCGCTGGAACCGGCTGATCCACTGTCTATAGGACAGAACACAGTTGCTATAGTAACAACACAACAGTATATAGCCTCAAACACTGCTGGGAACCTGCTGATCTGCTGTCTATAGGACAGAACACAGTTACTATAGTAACAACACAACAGTATATAGCCTCAAACACCACTGGGAACCTGCTGACCTGCTGTCTATAGGACAGAACACAGTTACTATAGTAACAACACAACAGTATATAGCCTCAAACACCGCTGGGAACCTGCTGATCTGCTGTCTATAGGACAGAACACAGTTACTATAGTAACAACACAACAGTATATAGCCTCAAACACTGCTGGGAACCTGCTGATCTGCTGTCTATAGGACAGAACACAGTTACTATAGTAACAACACAACAGTATATAGCCTCAAACACCGCTGGGACCTGCTGATCTGCTGTCTATAGGACAGAACACAGTTACTATAGTAACAACACAACAGTATATAGCCTCAAACACTGCTGGGAACCTGCTGATTTGCTGTCTATAGGACAGAACACAGTTACTATAGTAACAACACAACAGTATATAGCCTCAAACACCGCCGGGAACCTGCTGATCTGCTGTCTATAGGACAGAACACAGTTACTATAGTAACAACACAACAGTATATAGCCTCAAACACTGCTGGGAACCTGCTGATCTGCTGTCTATAGGACAGAACACAGTTACTATAGTAACAACACAACAGTATATAGCCTCAAACACCGCTGGAACCGGCTGATCCACTGTCTATAGGACAGAACACAGTTGCTATAGTAACAACACAACAGTATATAGCCTCAAACACTGCTGGGAACCTGCTGATCTGCTGTCTATAGGACAGAACACAGTTACTATAGTAACAACACAACAGTATATAGCCTCAAACACCACTGGGAACCTGCTGACCTGCTGTCTATAGGACAGAACACAGTTACTATAGTAACAACACAACAGTATATAGCCTCAAACACCGCTGGGAACCTGCTGATCTGCTGTCTATAGGACAGAACACAGTTACTATAGTAACAACACAACAGTATATAGCCTCAAACACTGCTGGGAACCTGCTGATCTGCTGTCTATAGGACAGAACACAGTTACTATAGTAACAACACAACAGTATATAGCCTCAAACACCACTGGGAACCTGCTGATCTGCTGTCTATAGGACAGAACACCGTTACTATAGTAACAACACAACAGTATATAGCCTCAAACACCGCCGGGAACCTGCTGATCTGCAGGACAGAACACAGTTACTATAGTAACAACACAACAGTATATAGCCTCAAACACCGCCGGGAACCTGCTGTCTATAGGACAGAACACAGTTACTATAGTAACAACACAACAGTATATAGCCTCAAACACCGCTGGGACCTGCTGATCTGCTGTCTATAGGACAGAACACAATTACTATAGTAACAACACAACAGTATATAGCCTCAAACACCGCTGGGACCTGCTGATCTGCTGTCTATAGGACAGAACACAGTTACTATAGTAACAACACAACAGTATATAGCCTCAAACACTGCTGGAACCTGATGATCCGCTGTCTATAGGACAGAACACAGTTACTATTGTAACAACACAACAGTATATAGCCTCAAACACCGCTGGAAACCTGCTGATCTGCAGGACAGAACACAGTTACTATAGTAACAACACAACAGTATATAGCCTCAAACACCGCCGGGAACCTGCTGATCTGCTGTCTATAGGACAGAACACAGTTACTATAGTAACAACACAACAGTATATAGCCTCAAACACCGCTGGGATCTGCTGTCTATAGGACAGAACACAGTTACTATAGTAACAACACAACAGTATATAGCCTCAAACACCGCTGGAACCGGCTGATCCACTGTCTATAGGACAGAACACAGTTGCTATAGTAACAACACAACAGTATATAGCCTCAAACACCGCTGTAATCTGCTGATCTGCTGTCTATAGGACAGAACACAGTTACTATAGTAACAACACAACAGTATATAGCCTCAAACACCGCCGGGAACCTGCTGATCTGCAGGACAGAACACAGTTACTATAGTAACAACACAACAGTATATAGCCTCAAACACCGCTGGAACCTGCTGACCTGTTGTCTATAGAACAGAACACAGTTACTATAGTAACAACACAACAGTATATAGCCTCAAACACCGCTGGGACCTGCTGATCTGCTGTCTATAGGACAGAACACAGTTACTATAGTAACAACAAAACAGTATATAGCCTCAAACACCGCTGGAACCTGCTGATCTGCAGGACAGAACACAGTTACTATAGTAACAACACAACAGTATATAGCCTCAAACACCGCTGGAACCTGCTGATCTGCAGGACAGAACACAGTTACTATAGTAACAACACAACAGTATATAGCCTCAAACACCGCTGGGAACCTGCTGATCCACTGTCTATAGGACAGAACACAGTTACTATAGTAACAACACAACAATATATAGCCTCAAACACCGCCGGGAACCTGCTGATCTGCTATCTATAGGACAGAACACAGTTACTATAGTAACAACAAAACAGTATATAGCCTCAAACACCGCCGGGAACCTGCTGATCTGCAAGACGGAACACAGTTACTATAGTAACAACACAACAGTATATAGCCTCAAACACCGCTGGGAACCTCCTGATCCAACATTTAATTTTTAGTAATTTAAATTTGAATTTGGCGCTCTGCAATACAGCGGATGTTGACGACAATGATCCCGCTAACGGGATGGGTGCATCTTAGCTACAGGTCAGGATATCTAGGTAGAGGTCAGGATATCTAGGTAGAGGTCAGGATATATAGGTAGAGGTCAGGATATATAGGTAGAGGTCAGGATATATAGGTAGAGGTCAGGATATATAGGTAGAGGTCAGGATATATAGGTAGAGGTCAGGATATATAGGTAGAGGTCAGGATATATCGGTAGAGGTCAGGATATATCGGTAGAGGTCAGGATATCTAGGTAGAGGTCAGGATATCTAGGTAGAGGTCAGGATATCTAGGTAGAGGTCAGGATATATAGGTAGAGGTCAGGATATATAGGTAGAGGTCAGGATATATAGGTAGAGGTCAGCATATATAGGTAGAGGTCAGGATATATAGGTAGAGGTCAGGATATATAGGTAGAGGTCAGGATATATCGGTAGAGGTCAGGATATATAGGTAGAGGTCAGGATATATAGGTAGAGGTCAGGATATATAGGTAGAGGTCAGGATATATAGGTAGAGGTCAGGATATATAGGTAGAGGTCAGGATATCTAGGTAGAGGTCAGGATATCTAGGTAGAGGTCAGGATATATAGGTAGAGGTCAGGATATATAGGTAGAGGTCAGGATATCTAGGTAGAGGTCAGGATATATAGGTAGAGGTCAGGATATATCGGTAGAGGTCAGGATATCTAGGTAGAGGTCAGGATATCTAGGTAGAGGTCAGGATATCTAGGTAGAGGTCAGGATATATAGGTAGAGGTCAGGATATATAGGTAGAGGTCAGGATATATAGGTAGAGGTCAGGATATCTAGGTAGAGGTCAGGATATATAGGTAGAGGTCAGGATATATAGGTAGAGGTCAGGATATCTAGGTAGAGGTCAGATTATATAGGTAGAGGTCAGGATATATCGGTAGAGGTCAGGATATATAGGTAGAGGTCAGGATATATAGGTAGAGGTCAGGATATCTAGGTAGAGGTCAGGATATATAGGTAGAGGTCAGGATATATAGGTAGAGGTCAGGATATCTAGGTAGAGGTCAGGATATATAGGTAGAGGTCAGGATATATAGGTAGAGGTCAGGATATATAGGTAGAGGTCAGGATATCTAGGTAGAGGTCAGGATATCTAGGTAGAGGTCAGGATATATAGGTAGAGGTCAGGATATATAGGTAGAGGTCAGGATATCTAGGTAGAGGTCAGATTATATAGGTAGAGGTCAGGATATATCGGTAGAGGTCAGGATATATAGGTAGAGGTCAGGATATATAGGTAGAGGTCAGGATATATAGGTAGAGGTCAGGATATATAGGTAGAGGTCAGGATATATCGGTAGAGGTCAGGATATATAGGTAGAGGTCAGGATATATAGGTAGAGGTCAGATTATATAGGTAGAGGTCAGGATATCTAGGTAGAGGTCAGGATATCTAGGTAGAGGTCAGGATATCTAGGTAGAGGTCAGGATATATAGGTAGAGGTCAGGATATATAGGTAGAGGTCAGGATATATAGGTAGAGGTCAGGATATATAGGTAGAGGTCAGATTATATAGGTAGAGGTCAGGATATATAGGTAGAGGTCAGGATATCTAGGTAGAGGTCAGGATATCTAGGTAGAGGTCAGGATATATAGGTAGAGGTCAGGATATCTAGGTAGAGGTCAGGATATCTAGGTAGAGGTCAGATTATATAGGTAGAGGTCAGGATATATAGGTAGAGGTCAGGATATCTAGGTAGAGGTTAGGATATATAGGTAGAGGTCAGGATATAAAGGTAGAGGTCAGGATATATCGGTAGAGGTCAGGATATATAGATAGAGGTCAGGATATATAGGTAGAGGTCAGATTATATAGGTAGAGGTCAGGATATATAGGTAGAGGTCAGGATATCTAGGTAGAGGTTAGGATATATAGGTAGAGGTCAGATTATATAGGTAGAGGTCAGGATATATCGGTAGAGGTCAGGATATATCGGTAGAGGTCAGGATATATAGATAGAGGTCAGGATATATAGGTAGAGGTCAGGATATATCGGTAGAGGTCAGGATATATAGGTAGAGGT